>NW_023606637.1:0-21378 GCF_013339745.2 Dermacentor silvarum | reverse complement strand
GACCGATACGGCCACAAGTGAAGCATATGTCCTGTCGTCTGGAGTGCGCCAGTCAGCCGGGTTGCGAAGCCACGGGGGGCATTCACGTTTCGAGGCGCGTGGCAGAGGTGGACGAAACGTAGTCAGCCGATTAATGGAGCAGACGTTGGTCACGCCAACGTTGCCAATTCCTGGCGTACGACGGTCTGGATCAGGGAAACGGTGGCCGGCAATTGTCGGAGCCAAGGGTTGTGGTTTGGCATGAGATGGAGCGGATCGATTTCACGCCGGATGATGTGGACGATGTCATCAAGAGCGATTGGGCGTAGGCAGACTGCGGAGGTCTTCGCAGGTGGACGTAGCCGCCGTGTTTGGTGATGCGGGGGAATGGGTGGGCAATGCGACGGCTCTTTGGCCTCTTCAAATCGCCGGCATTGGGTAAGGAATGGGTGTACAGTAGAACCAATCCTTAAACACAAGGAGGTGAAAGGCATCATCTGCTATGCCCTTAATGACATGTGCCACTTTATATCAGCTTCGGACACTCCTCAGATCCACCTTGCGGCACAGAGCGAGCACATCTTGAATGTATGTGAGTAGGACTCGGTGCACTCTGGACACGCGAAGCGAGGTCTTTTTGAGAGTCGCGCGCTGACGTCCCAACAGGCCTGCCAAACAAATCCGTGAGCTGTCTGTTTACAAATGTCCCAGGTGGTAATTCTTCCTCATGGGTCTGAAACCCGACGCGTGCCGTCCCAGCGCGAGATAGAATATCAAATTAGCCACATGGCGGTCTGGTTTCCAGTGGTTGCTCTTGCTCACCCCCTCATAAAGTTGAGAGCCAATCTTCCACATCCGGTTTGTCAGTGCCGAAAAAGAGCCGGGGTCACGCGGTTGTGCCAGAATGACGGTTGGCGTGGGGGCCGACGAGCCCGAAGCATCCCTCGCCTTGAGCTGGCATGGTAGATGCAGCCAAGGAGCGCCCGCTGCGTAAATCCTCTTGTCCTTGAGCCCGCACCTCCACCAAAAATGTTACGGGGAAAGAAGCAAGAAATATTTACACTGTATTTACAAGTATGGCAGCGGCTGACAAGATCATAGCTCGCGAAGTCCAGAGCGTCGTCTTCTTCAAGTCATGACCAAACGTCTTCTTCGTCGCTCTGTAACAATATCATCATTCACGAATTGCCATATCTTGTAATCTTTTTTTATGTGACCTCTAGTTTTGTACTTACCTGTATCTAGCATTTATGTTTTTTATTGTTATCCTAATACTACTTGCTTTTGTATTTGACCCCCTCTTACACAATGCTCTGATGAGGCCTGTGAGGTATTTGTAAATAAATAAAATAGTAAATGAAATTGATAATCAATCCTTGAACACTTTGATTTGAGATAAGAGTATATTCAATTTGCATCCGAAACTTCTAATGTGGTTTAGCCTTTCCAGTTCTCACTACATTTCTAAACAAACATTTCAAGCACTCTGGATACCTGTACTTCAAAAACTAGGATAGCACCTCTGCCTACGCCACTGCCGGTCAAACCAACCGAAAATAACAATATATATAAGGCAATCCTGCACAGTGCATGGCCTAAACACACATTTAAGCACTATGACAATATAGCCGATAATGTGTTGATGTTTTCAACAGTCAGCATTGAGAGACATGCATACCTCAGTTCAAGGCCGATAGCCAACGTTATTTAACTATTTCCAGTTCACATAGGAGGGCAAGTTAGGGGCGCGATTTTGTACGCGTTCCAAAATGGAACGGAGGCGGTTCGTTCTTTACGTCACGAAATAGGCGGTCCGCCATGTTCGCGAGGACGAGAGGAAGCAAAGAGCCAATGAGCGAAGTGGACGCCTGCGTCACGCTTTTGACGTCTGCTTGGGGACCGTATAACATACTTAGAAGCGTTTCTAACATGTTGAGAAATATCTGGCTATTATGAATGAGTAGCAAAATGTGTTGGTGTTGCTTTTCAAAGATTCAGTTTGGAATGCGGAACGAGTTAAACAAATTATTGCGGTTAATGTCTTGAAATGGCGCTAGGTGGTGTCGCAATTTTGCGAAACGTTTAGTGGTGGCGCTATCCACTACCCCGTTTCAAGCAATGCTTGTATGCATGTCTCCACCACTATTAAAATTCAAACGGCGCGAGTTTTGAAGCGGTTGGTTCGGTCGAGCCGTTACGTGCGGAGAGCCATGTAGGAAAACGTGCCGGCTTCTGCACCCGTTATGGGACCGCGCGTTTCCGAGGGCCAGCGGGAGACGGTGCTCGCTTTTATGGAGCCGCATCTCCAGCTGGCTTTAAGATCCAGCGAGCTGGGGCCGGGCTTCAGCCTTGTCGACCGACGACGGCTGTGGCAGCAGCTGGCCGACGTGCTGAACGCGGAAGGGCCCGTTGTGAAAACGGTCGACCAGTGGAGGAAGCAGCAGGTCTACGAGGCCCGCCGCGATGCTACCGCTATAGCCCAAGAGCAAATGTGAGTGACCGTCGAATGGTCCGGGCGATTTGTCCTTCGACATTGGTGTGTATTTTCAGAAGCACTGGAGGGGGTCGCGCACCCGGCTTCCGGGGCCGAGTGCTCCAGCTGACGGGCGCGGTCCGCTTCCGTGGCGTCACCGACCTACCCTACCAAGAGGTAAGCACACTGCCGGCGTAATATCATGCGTTCCTGAACGGTGCCGACTTAGAGTTTGCCATTATCTGTAAGTGGTACCTTTAGCAGAACGCGACACTGTTGGTGAACAGGAAAATAGCGTCGGAAGCTTTAGGTTGGTAGATCCTTCGGTGTCATTTTACGTGAAGGACATAAATATTATTTATGCTCTGTTATCATAAGTGAATCATGAATCTGGAAAACAAGCCAACTTTTGATGTAAATAAGAAATATGCGCTGTATTAAGGACTCGGTATCCTATCTTGCCAACGATCAACAGCCGGGCAAAAGGTTGGTTGGCCCTGAAAAGGGTTGTTTGGTGGTAAGAGATGAATTTGAGTAGATGACTGAAAAGTAGTTCCAACAGGTCCTTGTCTGCCCAAACGAAGAGGGCATAGCTTGTACATGACGCGTGACACTGCCAAAGGATGCCATCAGGCCAGTGGCTCTTCAACAGAGAGAGAGAGAGAGAAATCACTTTTTTTTATTCTGTGATAAAAAATGCATCAGTGCCCCGAGTCCAGGGCGTCGCTTGCGGCATGCTTCAGCGCTAGGCCGATGAAGTCCCCAAGGAATCGTTGGTCGTGAAGGGTGGTTGCGGCGGTCAGCCACTCGGAGGAAGGGGTAGAAGGTTTGGGTAAGGGGGGTAGTTTTGGATGGCATTGCCATAGGATATGTGATGTGTTAGGAGGATAGACACTACAGTGGCTACAGCGAGGGAGGTGGGCAATTGTTGTGCACGTTGCAATTCTTGACAACAACAGCTTCCAGCGATGAGCTGGTTGCGAGTAATCAGCAACTCATATGAACAATTCCACCACAATTATTCATTTCAGGTGCTGCGAAGGATCGAACAATCCATCACCCGGCTCGCCATCGCGGCAGAGAGGACGGCAGCGGCTCAGGAGGGCATACTGGAGAAGGTGCGCTCCCTGGCACTAGTCGTAGCTGGCCACCTGCAACAAGAAAGGAGGAATTAATTTATTGTTTATTTTCACCTATTCAATTTCATTTTAGTCATTTATTGTTTTATGAGTTCAATTTATCTTGTTTATTTATTGTTCTTTGAGTTTTATATCTTCACTTTCATTTTATGCACTTATTGTTGCTTCATTTTGAGTTTTACTGTTTAAGTTTCATTGTTGCCTTGTATGAGTAATGCAGGAGGATTTTTTGGACGAAAGGTGTAATGCGTGCACCCATTTTTGTATCGTAGTATTTTCCTCTTTCTATTTATACTAATCCAGCTGCAACGCCAGCGTGCTTTCTTTTATTTACACATTTCGAAGACACTGGAATCATTACAAGTAGTTGTCGATTTCTGTGTATGGGTTTTGTACTGTGATATTTATATTGCTTCACTATGTTTTGTAGCTTACTGCACTCATTATGAAGTGTTACCGCATAGTGTTTGCACTGTGATATTTTCATTTCGGCACAGTGATGCTAAGGTACAACTACAATGTGGTCTTTTTTCAGAGCACCAAACTAGTCACTCTGCAAGTTGCATAGTTTCACAAATGAAAATGGCCATCATCATTGCACCACGCCGGTGATTGGTTTCCTCTAGTTTTCGTTCCAAGTGAGCAAGAATAAGTTTTAAGTGTAACACGTTCTGGGTGCTGTGAGATTGCAGAGCTAATTATTCATGTTGTATGTAATTTATGTTTCATCACAGCTGGCAAGTGCACTCACCTTTCTACAATTATGATTCACCTGTTCTTTAGCATCACACTGCAATTGCTGTCGAAAAATGAATGCTTCTGGTCAGTGACTCATAACACTGAGAAGGGAATGGACATACCTGTCAAAGTCATACTTTCTTGCAAGGTCACTTAAATGTAACTGCAAGTTTTATTTGCCGTGGTGAATACGAATTGTGTGATGCTCATGTTGCAATGTTCTCACATGCTTTGCTACGTGTAGCATGCTGTATGTACAAGGTTCACGATGTACAGAGGTCAACACTCATGTCTAGAACACACTTGCGAGGGCCAAAGTAGCCACCTAAGCTTAAGCCGACCACCAGGTCGATAAAAATCAATGGGAACTGTACATTTAGTCACGCAAGCTCACATACAGCAGATTTTGTGCCACATGTCGTCATCAGATTCGCCAGCGCAGTCCTGCAAACATGATTTGCGCGTTCTAGAGATGTGTGTTGGCCTCTGTACTTGTCGTCATACCATGTAATAAAGTTGACCTTTGTATTTTTTGTGCTTTCACGTTAATTTACGTCTACCCATTTAGACATGATGTGACGAGTATAATGTCACAACACTCAGTGCTAGATTTTTTCTTTTGTGGTTGAATCCGCATTCATTACGCTTTACTTGCTTGCCTCGTCTGCGTATTCATGCTTGCATGGAAGTTTTCATACACCTAGCACAAGAGGTGGCTAGCAAGCATATTGCATCGTTCCTACTAATGTACACCGAGCGCCCGAATGCACAGGATGTGGCGGTTGTGATCATTCTGGTGTGTTTTATGAAAATTATGCAAACCTGTGCAAGAGTGTCCGAGGTTTATGCAAACCTTGGAGCCTCTTGCACAGTGAAGAGGGTACAATTGTTTCCGAGTCCACGGCTGTGGCATTCTTTTTGAAGGATTTTTGTATAACTTTACTTCGTTTGTGTTTAAATTATCATAATCTGTCGGATGTTTTGATTTGGAAACATTGACCATCCGTATGGAGGGGTACTTGGTGTGTATACAAGTTCTTTAATGTATTTTCCACTGTACAAACACAGCCTTGTGATAGCCTAGGGGCATTGCAATTTGTATAAATAAATTATGTATGTGTTATGAAAGCTCACCATTCCTGTGACATCAATATTCCTGTGACTATCAACAAAGTTGTTACCAACTAAAGTGCTCTGCCCTAGTTAGGGGTACACATTACGAATACTTACCAAGCAGAGACTCGCCAGGCTGCAGTTGTGTGGCGAGGCGCGTACACAGTGGATTATGCTGCCACATCCAAGAGTCGTGGCCCGAATCAGGGAGCCGGAGGTCCACAACAAGGATGCAAAGTTCCGAGTTGCACACCTGCAATGAGGAGCAATACAAAATAGCGCTGCAGATATGCTCAAAATCCCTTTTAGCCATTCATATGCAGAAAACAATACATACATTTACGCTGGTATAAGCAGCTACACTGTTTCACTCATAGGCGTGCACAGGGTTTCGCATTTGGTGCCCTTTGTGCGCACGCCTATGGTTTGCACTAAGTGATCGCTAAATGAAAACTTGGGGCACGAAATTGCGCAAGAACATCCATACACGCCAAATCCAGCCCATGCAATGGTTGTAAGTACTTCCCTGTTCAAAATGCTTCCATCGTATCTTCCCTATAGTGTATCGATTTTTGCTACGACTGCTGCCCATGTTCCTAAATACCTCCAAAATGCACAACTCCATTGTGTATGCACGCCAGAACGAAAACACAATTTTGGTACGGCAAACGGCTCATGCACAGAAACACATGGCACTCATCATTACCGCTGACATGTCAGACTTCAACGAGCTCGTACACAGTTCCCCGCATGTCCTCTTTTAATCGTTACATTACTAGTTATGCCAGCTTGGGCATTAAACTGAACAATTGCTACTATGGGCGAGTAAAAATGGCGACTACAGTTTGAAGTAAAACATTCCAACGGTACTTACGACTATGACGTTGAGGGCGTAATAACCCTTTCTCGACATGAAGCTCGCCGTGTCGGCCGGGCTGAGTCCCTCTGGCTTCATAACGGCGATCAACGTGCCGTCGACGCACGCTAGCACGCCTGGAATGGCACCGCGTCGCGCAAACGCCTCCTTTGCCTCATCCTTGGCAGCCGGTGTCAATGAAAAGTCCACCAACTTTCTCCGGGCAGACACGGAAATGATGGCCTCCGTCACCTCCTGGATGGTGTTGCTCGCGGCCGGCTGCGCCATGCCTATTTGCTCCTCGCGACCAACGCTCCTCCGGAAGCTTCCAGTGCCGAAAAATCGCAGCGCGCACAACACCTTCCTTTCTGTGGAAAGGCCACTGGCTCGCTGGCATCCAATGATGGAGTCAAGCTCGTCGCACAAGCGACGCACTGTTCGTTTGGACAGACGAAAATATTGCCGGAACTCTTCCTCCGTCAACTCTTTAAATGCATCATCTACGTCGGCATCGTCTCTGCGCGACTGCAGCAGCCGCACAGGCGACACGAAAAGACACGGCAGAGAAAGAAAACGCCATTTTCTCCAACTGTTGGGATTCCCGATTTGGATTGAACCGGATACGAAAGAGGCTAACTGTCCCAAGCGCTTACGTTTTAATCCAATCCAAGTCGTCTGGCAGCCGTTCTAATCCGTTCTATCGAAACGGACGGACTCGGCAACCGTTCCGTTGCGTTCGTCCGTTAGCAGACGACACGGAATGATTGACAGCAGCAAGACGTCACGGTTCACGTCACAATTGACGTCATGGCGTTCGTCACGGTTCAAATTGACCAATCGTGTGCGGCTCGATGGAACGGAACGCCTCCGTTCCATTTTGGAACGCGTACAAAATCGCACCCTAGGTTACCATAAATGATGAGGTGTGTTAACATGCACAAAGCAGAGCGAGCATTAGAAAAATGTGGACGAGAAGGCAGTCACAGAAAAACTGAAGCACAGAGTGGAATTTATGCATTGCAAAAGGAGATAATCATCGTAAACTTATCATAGGTGTGACAGCACAAGGGTATATGCCACAGCAGAGTGCACTTCGCATGTTGGCTGCTGCCGATACATTTTTTCACAAGTACATGAATTAGTATTAATTCTTGTTCAGCAGTAGTACAACATGACAGTGCACCAAGAACTGACAAAGCGGCAGCAGACAGCAATGAAGTCCATTTAAGTCTACAATCAAAAATTACGTACTACTATCTGCCCAGGCATATGCCATAGAAACCAAATTAATTTTGACCACTCATTCACATTTGGTGTCCAAGCGCCTAATTTTAGTGTTTCAGTGTCCAATATGACTGAGTGCACAAGGAACTAAAAATTGAACGAATGAATTAATGAATGCTTTTATTTTTTTATTTAAAATCTGTAAGTGCCAGCAGCAATGAATTCGATTCACTTTAATGAATGCTCCTCTGTGCTTAGCCTGTTTAAAATGCATTGCCTTTACACCCACCCCCTCGAAATGCTTTGAAAGAATACTAAAAAGAAAACTAAGTTGCGCTATATTTGCAAATCCAGCTTCTACAATGCCCAAAAAGCCGCTCATACCATGATCAGAGGCTTGTGTAGCCAGAAAAGGAGCAACAACTAAAGACGAGTGGATTCGTCGCATTAAGGCTCCCACAGGTGCTCGCCGCGACTCCATGAATTTCGACGTTGACACCTCAAGCGTAGTTAATTTTTGATCAGCAAAGAAGAACTACACTGCATTCTAAAACAGCTGAAGACCAAACTTAGCCAGTTTGGAGAACTTAACTGCATCACAATAGCCCAAATATTCACAAGAAAATACTTTGAAATTCGTTTCGCTACAGTGTCATGACAACACCGCAATTCCAGTGCAAAATTTTTTTTTAATGGAAGTTTGGCTTTCATTTCCTTCTTTTAGTAATCAACCACTTCCCACGAAATTATTGACGATAGAGTTTTGGAAGAATGCTTCATCAGTTTATGCTGACTTGATGTTTTGCTTGAGTGCCCCTTTGAGCAGGAGACACTGTGGAATGATGCAGCATTAGATATGACATGTGAAGCCTCTAAATAAGTGGCTGCTTTGACTGTCGGAGCACGTTCGAAGCTGTACAAAAGTTGTCAGACATGGCTGATGATTCAACAACTAGTATGCTGCAGTGGTCGCCGAACCATACTGCGCGTCTCCTGCTTCATCATCCTGTGATTTACTGAGTAGCAATCCAAATGAGTGCGCGCCCATTCCACAAAACGTTCCATACTCACCCTCCCCCCTGGAAAGTGTTGTACTGTGCCACTGCGCAGGGCTTGCCGTTCCAGTCGGGAGCCAGTCGCTGCTCCACTTGGACGTAGAAGCAGTCCATGTCAACAAGCACCACCGCGCGGTGTCGAGGTGTGGGTGCAGTCGCCATGGCCTTTGCGGCTGCATTTTATCGTCATCACCATCAACCTACTTATGTCAACTGCATGACAAAGGCCTCGCCCAGTGAACCCCTCTTGCGCATGCTGACCCTATCTTATGCTGGGAAATTTATTAATTTCATCACACCTAGTTCTTTTGTTATCCTCTACTGCACTCGCCTTCTCTTGGCACCCATTCTGTAACTCTAATACACTCATCTTAGGACCTCGTGAACGATGGAATGTAAAACGGTAGGTGTAATGTCGAGAGAGAGGAAGACATCGGCGTCGATGAGAGAGGAAGCAGGGGTGGCCGATATTCTAGTTGACATTACAAGAGGGAGAAATGAAGCTGGGCAGGACATGAAATGTGTAAAGTGGACAAACAGTGGCATTCCATGCAAACAGACGAGAAGGTAAGCAAAGGAGTGGATATCAAAGATTGAAGCAACAACCAGGTGACAGTATTAAGATTACCTGACTAAACCACAGGTGGTAAGATTAAGTGCTTACTTAGGCTGCCGATGTTGGCACTCTCAAATTTGCAGGTTTTCGGTTTTTTCTGATTTTCCCTCACTCTTTTTATGATAATTCCCTGGCAGTCTATGACACTGGAGGTTTGGGCTCAAGAAAAAAAAATTGTAGTTTATAGCCTGCCAGGTCACTGTGCCAGCCCATAATTTTCAACAACGGCTTACAACCTGCAAGTTGTAAATCAGGTGGGATGCACTGCAAGATTTGGCTCAACCATGCATTCCATGAGAGACCAACCACTTGGCAAGGCATGCCCTCACAACACCAGCAAAAGAAACCACTGTTCGTTGATTGTGTAAGTTTAGTTGAAAATTTCACTTATTTCAGTCATACCGCTTGCTTTGCCCTCCACTGCAGGTACCAATTTCCCTGATTCAAAGCAATGAAAGTGAAAATTCCTTGTTCTCTCACTGAATTTTCAGCAACTCACATGATAAATTCCAAGAAAATTTCAGATTTTCCTCTTATACTAGACACCCTGTTATTTGCACAGATTTTTGTGCAAAAATTACTAGAGGGAACTCTTCCCCTGCTCTGTATGGGAGCTGCGTGTGCATTGTGGTTAAACAAGCAAGGGAACCGCCATGGAATTTGCCCAAACTTTGTCTACTGGCTTCAAATGGCGTTGTGACTTTGCAACTTGATCATTTGTAACGAAATACTGTGTTATATATGCAACATTTTGCAATGATTATGCACGTGCACAGAAGCATATTTAAGACTTAGAGATTGACTCCAACCAAATAAGGAAATTTACTAGCCCGACATTTCGGAACCAATTCAGCTCCTTCTTCAGGGGGTATTCTTCGGAGGTGGCGGTGTGCCGCTTTTAAAAGGTCCGTCGTAACTCTTAATCAATTTTCCCAACCAGACAGGTAATTCTGTCGAAATGTTTAGCTAGAAGCATATTTCCTTAACATGTTTAGAAAAATGGGATTTCTTGGTAATTTAGAAAATTAATGCATTAATGTTTGTGCAGAAGGAATGTCTGCAGCGAGAAGCCAGGAAAATTAGATAAATCTGTTTACTAATCATCATTGTTATGGTAGCTAAACAACTGCAGCACCCCAGAGCTCTCTATAGTAATTTCAATGGGAAATGAAAGCATTTATTCAAATATAGGTCAACCTTTTTTTTTTCTTCTTTTAGACATTGTTATCTAAGATGAGCTATTGACCTTATATTCGTGACCAAAGGATCTCGACCTATATTCGTGAAGAAAGCTAGCAAAAGTACCGAGCAAACAGAGTTCCTCCGTCACGCTCGCTGTAGAGCCAGTTTTGAGATTATATCCATGATAGCTTTAGGAAATGCTGCATATCCTATGCACTCTACAGCACCAAGGACGCCTGCAAAGCAACAAACGCGGGCAACTTCTCTGGCAGTACCGACGAGGATGCAGCTTGTGGCCTCAAGTAGCAAGATTTAGTAGCCGAGCTTATGGTAAATAAAGGCGTGTTGTGTTCCAAGTTTATCATTTATCTAAGAGACAGGAGTCGACCTATATTCAAATTATAAATGTTTTATTCCTCGGCAAGTTCAATATATAGGAGTCAACCTATATTCCTGTTCGACTTATTTCCGAGTAAATAAGGTATACGCTTTTCTGTATGCTGTTGCAAACTGGCTCTTCATATTTAGCTGGATGTGGAATCAGCAGCTTCGACTAGCCTTAACCAGATGCCGCAATTGTCTGAGCACGCGGAGTGCACAAGCTTTGTAGTTAGACATGTTGCTTTGTGTGTCACAAACTTGCGACTCTAAGGTGAAAAAATATCTGTAAAAACCTTTTACTAAGGCATACGACATCAGTAAGAAGGAGCAAATGTTTGTTCAACACTTACCCATTCTGGTGCACGAGAAAGTTTTTCATCAAAATATATGGAAGCCACTACTTGAAAGAATACGCTCGGCACCGTGACATTTAGTTAGCCTCCAGAGCCCGTATTCACAAAAACGCTCTTACACTGGAATTGTTCACAGGAGGAAATTCCAGCCAATCCTAATACTTTACATTACAGGTACTTACTCATGGTCATACTCCAGTCTACTCATGCTAGTAACAACTTACTCACTTTCATACCCCTTTCTACTCACCCCCTTCATCACCCACTCACACCTTTAACCCTGTAATGCCCAATGTATCATATATGCTATGCCGAGTTTGATGCCTCAAAATGCCAATTGAAGTGCGAGAAACCTAATGCAAAGCCCATAGTTACGTCTTTATTATGCTGGAGTGAAGTTTCCCCCCCAGCAGTGGACAGTGTAACAAACCATTTTCTAATTAATTAATACAGTAATGAAGTTATAATTGAAGAACATTTTTTTTCCCCTGCTATTGTACTCTTCATGGCCAGAAATAAACGCCAACAATTTGTTCCAATTTTCTTTGATGTGGAACTGTGTTTGGCCATTACAGGGTTAAAATAAGTGAGTACGCCGACCTATGCAGGATGTTCAGCAAAGGTGGCCAGGCAAAGGCAAACAGCACTTACAAACTAAAAGCTTTGTGGATTCTGCCCAGCCGCCTCTGCACTGTTTAAAAGCTCTGAGGGGATGTGTTGTCCGCACAAACCAGTTAACTATCGCAACGTATTCCATGGGTGCAACCACGATGCTGCCAGAACCCAATAAGACTCACATATAAGACATAACTTTTTCTGTATGTTCAGTTGCAGCTCATTGTGCCCAAATGTGATTTCTTCTTGAGCAAACATTGTGCCCACTCTTTCCAAATAAATTTAGTTTTGAGCTTCGTCAATTTTGTGGCTTACGTGTTTACGTCTCTCTCAAACACAACCAGAATTGTTTGACTCGGAAGTTTACAGTCGTATTGACGCTGATACACAAATGTGGCACCTTATCAAGCTGCCATAAGCAGCTTGCAAAAGCTCCACTTATATAGGTTTCTTTCTTCCAATTATTTTGATATCACAAAAGGGGGGTGCAAGCAGCTATAATCGAACGCGAAAGTTTCGGCAAATTCACGCCCGGTACTCTTATTCGTAAACTCGAAGTCAGATAGCGAAACACCGCCGCGATAAAGGTTTCCGCATGGCAATTAATGAACACGGCACTTTTGCTAGGGAACGGCCTTCTGGATGGGTCACACAAACTTGAAGGTTCCGAGAAATTTTCCAACAGTGCAATGTGGCCGAAGTTTAGATATGCAGCAGCTGCAAGAGAGCGGCTGATTGCGACACTGCTAGCATAACTACAGGAGATCGTAAACCGCAAAGAAAAGGAGGGGACAAGAGTGAACGCAAACACTCGTTTAACAAACGGCACTGAAAGAACACAAGAAGTCGCGCTCGCATTCGACAAGCACGGTTGAACAGAAAGATCATTGGCAGTCGTTAGTCGATCGCGGAGTTACATATACATAGCACGGCCTACCTTGAAACAACAACGTCAGCCTTCTCATCGGTTACTTCTCGCCCGTACTAACCGCCAGCATGTTCCTCCCTCGCTTGTTGATTGATTGGCAAAGTAGTCGAAGGCAGCTGAAGTGGCTGAACCCACGTTGAAACAGGAAGCAACGAGCAATCGGAAAACCACGGAAAACGCTGGTTTTTCATCTGCAGCGCGCTGGCGCGTTCGAGCATGTTTGAGCATGGTTGCCAAGTTTTGGCTGTTGCTTCGCTAACCGCAAATATAAATGAAACGCAAGCACAATTGTTCGGAGACTACAATGTGCTAAATAATTAACTTTACTGTATAATAATTTAACGTGAACAACATGGCATTTTTTGAAATAGAATAATTTTGTGCTACCTCGCGAAGATGCGGTAAAACTTGTCAGTTTCGGTATTCGCCGCTACTGCGGTTCTGCGAGCGGTGGTCGCGATGGAGCGCGTGGACTATAGTGTTCTAGAATATTCTTGTACACTGTAGCGTGGACATTAGCCATGGAATTTCTCCACAATTTATCACACAGTTCGACAAAAAATTACAAACAGAAATCCTATCAAGGCGGGTTCCCTCGTTCAACGTAAAATGCGATTTCGTCGTGCGTGGTTCGATGGCAAACAAGAGAACTAAATTAATATTTATATAACAATTCCTTGGCGTCAAAAGTTCATGTTAGTTCATCTTGAAAAATTTATACTGTGTAGTATCCTTATCAGATGAGCGATGAACTTCTTAGGCACGTGCACCATATTCATGAGTGAGGTTGCTTCATGCGATCGCTGAGGGCCTTTCGATTCCAAAACACTCGCTTCGCAGTGCATACGCGCTTCAAGCTAAGCTCGAGGGTGCGAGTTCGACTCCAGCCGCGGCGGCTGCATTTCGATGCTCGTGTACTTAGGTGCGCGTTAAATAGCCCTAGATGGTCAACATTTATCCGAAGTCCCGAAGTACGGCATGCCTCATAATCAGATCGTGGTTTTGGCCCGTAAAGCCCAAGCATTTATTTATTTCATTTAATACCCGAGGTCCTAGCGCGTCTTCTCTGATTCCCCATCCTAGCCACGAAAAGTCTAGCCGTCTGATGATTTCTTTTATATATATATATATATATATATATATATATATATATATATATATATATATATATATATCAATACGACGTACTCGATGAACTCTTAGTTCGGATCACATACCGTACGTTGCGTCATGCGTTATATAAGATCAGTCGATCTTCGGACTCTTTCGACTAATACGCGTGACTTAAAAAGCCTAATTTTACGAATTGCTTTTTAATCGCTACCTCCAGTCATTTTAATACGTAGGAAACTGATCGCGAATTAATCACCACACCTTCTTTCTAAGGAATTTCAGACGCATTTTCTGAAGCGTCCTGTATATGGCAGTTTTTAACTCGTATATGTTTGTGCAACTGTATCGGCGACGACGTAATAATCATTATAAAAAAAAAAGTCGCAGTTTCGCCCGAAATGCAAAGCATCAATTGCGATAGCAAATTTACTAGTAGACAACTATACGGAGTAAGGATAGTAGTTTTATCGGCTGCATAAACTTGGACACATTTGCTTACTAACTGATTTAACAAGCATGGTGTCAGTGGGCACAAGCACGCATGAACAGATCCCACCCTATGACCGCAGACAACCACTGCCAAAACGCTGCCGTGAGCAAGCGCGGCTGCAGCGACCGAAGGTTCGTGCGGTCTGTCGCTTCAACGCAAACTGAGCGGCGAAAGCACAGCATATACAAAGGTAAGAGCCGTGTGGAGATCGCTTTCAAGATACGGCGCGCGCGACAGTACCTCAGCCGCGAAAAGTACAAGTACGCAGTTGCTGGCAGAGTAGAAGCCGCGCCCCCTCCCTCCCGCACTGCCTTCCGGCTTTCCTCCTATCGCGTGGGAGATCGAGTCGCTATTTCCCCTTGCGCCCGGTCTCAAGATACGCATTTGGAGCCGCAGCTAAACGTCACCTCCCCTCCCTCCCTCCCATCCACCCACGGCCGGCCTTTCGCACGACGGAAGACGTAGCGTTTGCTCTCCGCCGTGCGTTCGCTCTCCGTGAAAGCGCGCGTCCCTCGTGCGCTTTCACTCGCGCATACAGCATACGGCATGCGGCGACGATTTTATCGCTATTGGACTTCAACGGAACCTCACGGCGACGACGACGGCATAAATGCGCTTGGAGTGTCGATAAATGAGCGCAGCTCACACTAGTGGTGCAAGGCTGGAGCAACGAGCGGAGCTTGTGATCGACCAAGCTACAGCCAGGGCCGCTATTTTGTAGCGATGACTTTAAAGTAATAATGCCTTTTCGCGCTTATCGCGCTTTGTCAGTGGTCAGAGCGACGGTCCGCTCACGATATCAACGTTGATAACGCGAGCGGACCGTCGCTCTGACCACTGACAAAGCGCGATAAGCGCGAAAAGGCATTATACGTTGATATCGTGAGCGGACCGTCGCTCTGACCACTGACAAAGCGCGATAAGCGCGAAAAGGCATTATTACTTTAAAGGCATCGCTACAAAATACCGGCCCAGGGTCGCTATCACGACGACGCTGGATAATCAAACGCAGACTCTCGCGTTCTCGTAACTCGGGAACTTCGACTCGACGACGCCTCTTCTCGGCTGTAGCTTCGGCACGGTATTCAGGATCGGCTCGACGCCGACGCGCAGATTCTCGCTTGGTCACACTACTCTAGTCACACTTAAGTCCCTAGATGTTCTGCTCTCTCATACGCACAGTCATGCGTGGCAGCCGCCTATCTCTCCCCGCCATCGGGCCGCCACGCCGCGCCCTCCTCGCCTTCCTTCCATTTATCAGCGACGCAAGCGGAGCAGCCGGAGGGGCGAGGGAAAAAGCGCGCGTCAGCAGACGCGGCGGAGGGATGCAAAGAAGGAGCGCCGCCGGCCTAGCCACGCTAGCCTCCCAGCAGGGCTCAACTCTAGTCGGGCACAGCTTCCAGCAGGCTTGCCGCGCTAGCCTCGCAGCCGGGCCCAACTCTACTCAGGGGGCGAACGTGGCATAAAAGAAGGTCGACTGGCGCAAGAGAGATAGCGGGGGGCTCAGCCGGCCGGGAGGAAGGAGGGCCGTGCGCTGAAGAAGACGACGACGCTCGAGCCAATGCTGATGATGATACTTTTTCTACATGCGGGCACGATCCTGGGGGACCCTAGCCCTTAACAGCTTCGCTGCAAAAAATACGCAATTAAGGCTCCGCCTGACTGTTGCCAAATGGCAGCACTATCTGACGTCGGCGACTGGACTTTGGGTTGAAATATGCATTCGACTACACCTTCGGCAACACTTGTCAAGTGAAAACGCATCGATAGCACACCATAATTGCGGCCTTAGACCATGCATGGCGGTGATGATAGTGCACACAGCTCTGCTCGAATGTCCCCTCGAATGTCATACGAAACCTCTATTTCTGGAGAAGATATGAGTCGTCTTCCACAAGTTGCGGTGGCCACTCGCTTCTACCGGTGCGAGTGCTGTACCTAGGTAGCCGGTCCTGTGTCATTCTGATACAACGATGGCAGCGTGTTTAGAGATGCCTAGATCGTGAGGATGTTTCCTCGTGTGACTGAATTTGCCTTTCGATGTGTTCGCAACATATGATCTCGGGCATCCGTAAGCCCTATGACCGTTCCTTGCTGTTTTGCTCCTTGAGTTAGGTAGACGACGGCTCTAGGATGTAAGGGCGCTCTCTCTCCTGTCCTGTGTTTAATATAGTCTCTGGCTTTTCGCGCTCTGCTTAGCTTTCTTTCGCTAGTATTCGGACCTGTAGCTCCAAACGGGTCCCTAATTTTAGAACCGTACATGTACTAGAATCGAACTTGTGCACCTATACTGTTCCTAATCCAAATGACGCCGCATCTGCTGAGATCACCTGATGTTTTATTGCGACAGCAATTATACAGACACTCCAGGCGCATTTCTGCCGTCGCCGTGATGCTCCGTATGAAGTCCAAGGGCGATAACATCGTCGCCGCGAGCCGTATGCCGTATGTGCGAGTGAAAGCTTGCGAGGGTTAAAGCCCGTCCATACACGTTTTCGCCGACCAGGCTAAGTGCCGCCAACCTACCCTCCTCCTCCGCGCTCATCCCTCGCTCACCCCCTCAGTTTCCGGCGTCAAGCGCAACTTACGTAGTGCCAGCTTCTGGTGTTAAGCTGAAGCGACGTTAGGGTGGCTAGAAGGCCACCCTAGCGACGTCACCGCTGCGCAGAGGTGTGGGTAGAGTGTACTAGATAATTCTAGTACACTCTAGGTGTGGGGCAACGAGCGAAAAGTCAGGAACCGGAAATCCCGGAAGTGAAAGAACCGGAAACGGAAAATCCGGAAGCCGATATTGCGGAAGCGGAACTAGTCTGAGCGACGAATCAGGGTACAGCAGTGCACATCTAGCGCTACTTAGCAAAAGCAGCGGTGGCGCCTGGATGGAGGGGCTTTAGCGAGGGTGAGCCGACGATGGCGGCTTAATCTTGCGCGCGCAAGGGAGGAAAGGGGGGAGGAAGTGTGCCGTCTTCCGTCGCGCGCAAGGCACCGGGGGGGGGGGGGGGGGGGGGTATTCTCCCGGCGGCTGCTGCGTATGGCGCGGCCGCGCGGGCCCTATCTTGAAAACGACATGCGAAGGGGACAGAGTCCGTTGTGCGCTGTTTTGTCACCGGTTCGTGTTGAAACGAGAGGCAGCACGAAGGTCAATACGCTCGCTGCTGCAGCCGCGCTTTCTCACTCCAGCGTTCTGACAGCGAATTTCCGCGGCCATCGAGTGAGATGTGTTCATTTTTGCTTGTGCGCGCGTTAATGCTTGTTAATTTAGTTAGTAAGCGAACGTTTACAAGTTTACGCCGCCAATAAAACTACTATTCTTACTTCGTATAGCTGTCTGCTAATTTGCTATCACAATCGGTGCTCCGCCGGCGAAACTGCGACTTTTATTTGGGGGAGGGGGGATTGTGATAGCAATCCCCCCCCCCCCCTGATGGCAGGGCCCCCCTCTCCAATTATTAAGGAGAGGCTCGACCCCCCCCCCGACAGGTAAACTGTAGCAATGTGGTACCCATGTGACGTGGGCTGGAGGTGATTTTATTACCAGTAGTGCCTTGAGCGTGGTAATTCTAACTCTCCAATTTTTCGATTAATGGTTTAATCGCGATTAAGCGGTTGATGTGACACGAGCAAAAACAGGAAAGCAGGTATTGTCGTACAGTACTACTGCATGCATTTCCCCGGCGCACTGCACATGACAGTGACCACCCTCGTTCGACTAACAACCTTGGCAAAGTATACTGTTTCATGAGCCACCTGAGCGTGAAGGTATACCTGCTCGTGAATTAGTGCAGGTTCGCGTTAGTTTCCTTAGGTTACCAGTTAATTTTCATTCGTTTAGTTATGCACTATGAGTGCTGTGTTTTACCAAAGCGCATGCATTTTTCCCCTTTTGGAGGTAAGTAGATGTGAAACCATAAAATATATTAAGGCGAAAGCCTTAGGTGTCCTATTTTGCCGGTGACCTTGCGGTGACCTTGGCGAAACTGAGCCGTGACGTAAAATTGCCCGCGTTGCAAAGAGTAAAAAAAAAAACGTCCAAAATGCTCGGATTGATGTCACATTTGTCAGGTTCCTGTAAACAAAGTAAGTTAGTGGCTTTGAAAAGAAAATTTGACATACATTTCGGTCTGTGGGAATGGAACCCGGACTTCCGCAGTGCGAGACGAGCACACTTCCCTGAAACCACGGCGCTTCACGGTTCTGGCTTACCGGTTCTGCGCTGAAGGAGTCTCGGAACACTGGCTCGACAAAGTGCGTGCCAGCGATTGTGAGAAACTCCATGGTGCTAGCCAACGGTGCCAGCGGCGTTGCAGGCGCCGCACGGTGCACGAGATGAGACCGAAGGAAAAACGCGATAGCGTTATCGGGACCCGTTCGCATCGCATCGTTCGCATACGGCAAGTAGGCTTCATTTACTTGAGCACTAAACGTGGGAAAGCCAGCTTACAAAGATTAAGCTTACACCGATCCCCTTAAAGTCTGCTTCACTTTTAAACTGAAATGCATTGCTGGAAAGACGTTTTTCCAGGGGCATTATAAGTGGTCTTATATTAAAATGTGAAGGCCCTAGCACCTTTTTTTATTATTTTATTAATTGTTTGCTATTGCCTCGACGCGCGCAGGTCTGGTAGAAATGTTTGAGTTTCCTCGTAGCAGAATTAGGTTTTCTCGTACATTCAAATTACAATCCGACGCCGATTAGTAAACAATCCGACGGCGAATCCTACGCCGAATGGTTAAGTCGTACTTTACCATTTTTCTGACGGATTTCACTTTGAGAAATTCAATTTTTGTTCATCAAAACCTTGCACCACGTGGAGGGCCTGCGCGGTTGATGTGGTTGGACGATTTTCTCCACCAACCGCGATCACACGCCGGTTGTCGACGCCGGATTTTCTGCGACACGGGGCCCTAAATGCTATCGCGTTAAAACCGTCGGTGTTGGTCAGGCGTCCCCATTGAAAGGAATGCGTAAATTTAGCTTGACGTTCACCACGGCGTCGTATGCGCACAGCTGCTCAGCGGAAACGCTAATACGCATGCGCGTTGTGGAAGCCAGGAAGCATCCCTTGTTCCGGCAGAGTCGATTGAGAGGAGCGTGAACATGCGTTCACTTGGCTTCGAACGCACTTCGCGTCTCGCTCGCAGGCCTTCTAATCCTGCGCCGTCGACAGCACGACAGCGCTCACGGCGACGGCCCAGAGGCGAAGCAAGGTTTAAGCGTTACGCTAAAACTCATCGGCCGCGGTTCTGACAGCACGCGCAGACGAAACGACGCCACGCACACAACTAGCTGCGCAGCAGGACATCAGCGCCCTGGCAGATACCAGCTGACGAGGAAAATTAGCGCAAAGAAAGAAAGACGACTCACACGGGAAGACAAGCGTATACACTGACCGCTTGTCTTTTCTTCCTGTGCGTCCATTTCGTCTGCTGCTGAAGGGCATGCATGGTTGGCTGGGGGCACCAAAAGTCCCTAGATTTTCTGGAAAAAAATATCTAGGGACTTTAGGGGCACCTGCCTCCTTCTGACGCGTACTCCAACCCAGCTAATGAGAACTTCAGCAGCAGAGGAAATGAACGTGTCCATAAGGGGGACACTTACAGAATACCCCCCCCCCCCCCCCCCCTCCTCCCCCGGGTGTTGCGTCAACCAAACGACTGTAAACTTTCTAACCGCACACGTACCCTCGGGCCGCGCATGGGAATTGATACTGTGACAGACAGCACGGCGGGTGACATCGATTGACCGTATAACCACTACCGCGATGAAAGCAAACGCTTCACGTAACTTTAGCCAAACTTAAAAAAAAAAAAAAATTAGCGTAGCTTGCACTGGAGGCGCAATGCTAAAGAAACAGCGGAGCTGATGGGCACCTAGCTAGTACTGGCTTTTGGGGCCGCTAGGCTGAGCACTACAAAAACCTCCCCAGCATTTTCGGAAATTTATTGGTTATTGATCGATTATCAATTAGCCATTGATTGGCTATTTATTGGCTATCGCAATGTATTGGCCACGTATTTGGGCTAGCCTAAGCACTACCAAGTAATCCCCAGCATTTCCCAGAATCTATTGATTATTTGTCGATTATTGATTAGCTATTCATTGGCTGTTGATTGGCTATCGCAAAGTATTGGCCACGTATTTGGGCTAGGCTAAGCACTACCAAGTCATCTCCAGCATTTCCCGGTATTTATTGATTATTTGTCGATTATCGGTTAGCTATTGATTGCCTATCGCAAGGTATTGACCGGGTATTTGGGCTAGGCTAAGCACTACAAGTCAACCCCAGAATTTTCCGGAATCTTTTCATTATTTGGCGATTATAGATTAGCTATTGATTGGCTATCGATTGGGTATCGCAAGGTATTGGCCACGTATTTGGGCTAGGCTAAGCACTACCAAGTCACCCCCAGCATTTTCCGGAATTTATTATTTGTCGATTATCGATTAGCTATTCATTGGCTAGCAATTGGCTATCGCAAGGCATTGTCCACATATTTGAGCTAGGCTAAGTACTACCAAGTCATCCCCAGAATTTTCCGGAATGTATTGATTATTTATTGATTATCAATTAGCTATTGATTGGCTATCGATGACTGACTAAGCTTAAGTTGTCCCAACCACGCTTGCTATACTTATCCAGGCTCAGCTTCACTAGTTCACAGGGGTACGTGCCATTGTGCTTGGACTCTTTCTGCACAACCGCCAGGATCGGCCCACATTTTTTTTTGTCTACGACAGACAGCAGATTATCTTACTTCAGCCACGATCACCGTGGTCGCCATTCTATATATATTACGCACGGCCCCCTTCGCGCTGTATGCTGGCCCGCGCACGGGATTACTATTAATCAAATAGTATTTAAAAGTCAAAGATTACATAATGCGATTTTTAGCAAAACTAAATACTCTAAAATGGGTGCTTTCCTCAAATAGTCAAGGCCTTCCACAAGTGGGCAGCCCCCCACGCCCGAAAAAATTCCTCACGAAAACTATCCATGATAGTTTTCGTGGAACTGTTTCCATTATCGCCAATACACGCTAATATACAATAAGAACTTTTGAAAAGGCCTCATTGTGCGCGTAAAACTCGGGCAATGTTTTCCAGGCGATCCTGCAGCGCGCC
>NW_023606636.1:0-40001 GCF_013339745.2 Dermacentor silvarum | reverse complement strand
CGAGTCCATTGGTAGGCATTGATACAGCCGCTAAGAAGAGTCCTTGCGATTGCTCGGTCGAGACAACTTAGTGGTCGTCGATAGGGTAGCCTACACAAAGCCCGGCACTTACAGGTGCACTACAATACAAGAACGAGAGTGCACTGCCACATGCATACAAATAATTTTTGTTTAACTATTGCTCCACTGTAAACCTTTTTGCACCCTAAAGGGCCCCTAAACCACCTAGAGGTCGAAATTTATTTGTGGTGTTGCACTTGTGCACGAGTCTACAAATACCACGTAGCCGGGAGAATTTTTCGAAATGATGCCGTAATAGCGGAGTTACACGCGCTTGATGGTCGAAACACGGTCCCCACTCATTTCGCTCTTTCCTTCGCTACTCTGCTCGTTGGCTGGTCTCTCCTCCTCGCCGAGTGCACCTCCAAATGTCACTTGACATAAGTCATCACCAACGCGCTTCTCAAAATACTCTCCACTTCCGGTTAAGTCTCGTCAACGCTAGCGGCAAATATACCGACGGCGAACCGGCCTCCAGTGCCATACAACGTCTGCCGCGCGAGAGGTGTCCAAAGTAGACGGCAGTTCGGCCGGCGCACCGCCCCCAGTACGATCGACGTGCCAGTTGACGACCGCGAAGCTGCGCGCTTCCACCACCGGCGACGAAAACATCGGCTGCAGCTTCTGTTCCAAGCAAAATAATTTCCGCTAGATTAAGCCATGCATAAATTGCACATTGTATGAAGAACGATATCCACTTTCAAACGTTGAACATGAACGAGAGCTCCGATACTTGTTGAGCTCAGCTGCAGTGCACGGCTACCGACGGGAGACGACCGGCTCGGCTGTGCTCGCATCGCAGCCGACGGCGCCGCTAATATCAGCGTATTTTTCTTCTTTGTGTACAATTATTGCGAAGAGCGACAACAACGATAAGAAAATATTGCGGCTTGTGAGCGTCGGTAATTCATTCCGAAGCGCAGTTCGCTTTAGCTTTGAAGTGAACCGGCAAAGGCCTAATGACGATATCGGCGCCGTCGAGCGATCAGTGGCGGTGAGGCTGCCGCACAAATGGGTCCCGGTCTCATCGTCTCTACGGCAAGGAAATCTCACCGTTCGCGAGCAAAACCGCCGTTGAACGGCGGCCCGCGAATGGCAAACGGCGTGCGGCGAGTTACCGTGCCAGTAACGTGGACGGGCCTCAGCCGCGACTCGGCGCTTCTCGGCTACCCGTGCTGTTGCTGCCGTGCCGGCCTGTGCTCATGTGAAGCGTGCTGCTATGGACCATGTGTTGCGCCCACGTCTAGAAAGGCCAACACTGTCCCACTCTGTTCGGGCTGCTAATCAGACCGCTAAGCACGACTGTGTTGGAACGCGAGCGATTTGGCACTTGCGTTGCGGGCTGTAATTACCGATTCGAAAGTGCGCAAAGCGAGCAACACGACGAGAAAGAGCAGGGAGCGCGCGCACCTGCTAGCAGACTGGCCGGAAGTCTTAGGTCCTTGCTCGACCTATCCGCATCGTCGCGCCCGTTGACATCACCAAATGCGCCCTGGTGACATCACGACGACCGCTGGGGATACCGGAAAGGGTCGGAGAGGAGCACGGCATTGTTTTTTGATTTTGGGGCGCGCCCGCGGCGCGTACCGCTGCAGTGTTTGGCATTGTTGATAGTGAGGGCATTCTGAACTCGATGCGCGTGTTTACTTGAATGTTCAAAAATATCTGAGGTGGTTTAGGGCCCTTTCAGGGTACTTTCTGTGTATGCCTCAAACGCCTGTCAGGGTGTCAGTTACAGACCGATTTGCGCCATTAGAAGGCTTTAAGGGTGTAAATTGGTTTGCAGTGTAAGCTGGTCGCGGTAACTCGAAATTGGTTAAAAAATGTGTGGCTTTTGCGGGAACAAACAGAAGCGTCAATGCACAGTGTCTATGTAGCCACCTCTTTTAGAATCTAATACACCAAAAATCACCAGCTATATGGCACGTTTTTAAGCACGAAGTGCTTGCTTGTTGCGTTCAAGATTACGCCAGCTCAAACATTGCACGGCGTTCAATCGCAGATGCAGCCAGGTGACAGCAAAATCACTGGCTACTACGTTGGATACAAGGCAGAAGCCGACGGCCGCGCCGAATCGTTTGTCTACAAGACGGTCGAGTCTCGTCCAGGGAAGAGTCAAGAGTGCGACATCAAAGATCTGCGTCCTGGTACTAAGTACACGGTAGTCGTTCAGGCCTACAATGGGAAGGGACCCGGACCCACGTCGGAAGAGACTGTCGGAGAGACCCAAACATCTGGTAATTGTTCTAAGATTATCTGTACACAGGTTCTGTTTTCCTCTCTCGGTCGTGTATATTTACTCCACCCTATTTTCTCACATACTGGCCTAGTGCAACCCTCCACGGCCTGTACTAGTTAAAGGTGTAGGTCATGACCATAGCGCAATTATGTATGTCTACGCCTTACGGAAAGACCCTAATCACACTAGTTTGGTCCCGTTTCCCTTTTCCCCCGCTCAAAGTAGCTGACTAGTGCGCATGAGCAAAGGCCAAACTCTTGCTTTCCTGCAAATACAATCTCTAACTGCCTAAAAAAAAAGAGCTGCAATCAGCGGCAATGAAGACCCCGTTCATTTTCCCAGAGAATTCTGGAGATGTTATATAAGTGACAGTGTTCCTGCTGGTACTTTAGTATTTCATAATCGTGTTA
Organism: Dermacentor silvarum; assembly: GCF_013339745.2. NCBI lineage: Eukaryota > Metazoa > Arthropoda > Arachnida > Ixodida > Ixodidae > Dermacentor > Dermacentor silvarum. The sequence continues at coordinate 37,292 of NW_023606636.1, read as the reverse complement.
ACCAGTCAAACATAATGCCTTAAAGCAGTAACGCTGCAGTACCATTTAAGCAGCCGACTCAATCGGTTTATTTTGCTGAAAGAGGCGGGAAAATCGATGACGGTTAATGTGCAAACGTAATTTTCAGGAGCGGCAACACTTATTTATACATATTTTCTTCTTGCTATTTGTCTAGATATGGCTTCCCTTTTTCGTGTGACCGTCAACTACACGTCGTCAACGGAAATACGTATAATTTGGCACGACATCATCGGGTCACGGCACGGTAAGGAAATTTATGTTCGCTTGCATTGACCTCGTGCAACCCACGAACAGCTCGGCCATCTTGGCTGTCCTTTGCGTTATTTTAAGTAAGGGGTACATATCCAGAAATATACAGAAACGCCGTGCCTCTCGCATCTCTATACGCAGGCTACAAGCTCTTCCTCCGACCAAATGCCAGTGACTGGGAAGCATACAAAGTGCCTGGAACCACGAATGGGTACACATTCAGCAACCTGCGCTGTGGGACGCGTTATGAAATCTACGTCGAAGCTGTCGGCGACAACAGGCCTAGAATGACGTCCATTATCACTGCCAGTACTAAAGGCTCTGGTAAGAACTCGGTGCCTCAAAAGACGTAATCGTTGCTGTGCTCCTTTCTCCGCTCATGACACAAAGGTCGTTGACGCCTCTTTCTGAGTGACACGTAGCGCATTTTCTCAGCAGCAAGCGTCTTGGAATGACGGCCGTAACGCCATCCTGCAGTAAATCAACGTATATGCCTTCCTGAGAATCCAAAATTCTCCTTGACCGCTACGGCTGCGAATAATCCAAAGGGGACGTTATTTGATGTCGTTTAGCTATAGCTTAGTCCCAGATGCTAGTTCTCAGATTTTAGAGTTGTCTTGTGAGGATTGGCTCGCTACGTAAAGAAAAGGAACATGCGGCGATTTTTCATCCCGATGTACCAATACGTAACCAGTCAAACATAATGCCTTAAAGCAGTAACGCTGCCGTACTATTTAGGCAGCCGAGTCAATCGGTTTATTTTGCTGAAAGAGGCGGGAAAATCGATAAGAAGGGCCGTATAGAAAAAAATCCCCAACCACATTCACTAACTCGGAAAAGTTTATTTCTCCTGTGTACAATAATCCCATGATCTAGAGGAAATAGAGGTTAACTGACAATTTTCGTAGCAGAAAATTGCTCACTCATGTACATGTTCAGCTGCGCACTGAATGGGGCATATAAATGGGTTGGTTTCAAGAACCTAACTATCCTAAATATTTGAATACGGAGGATAGTGGCTATACAACACGTGGCGCTGTTGCCATGCGCTACACAGTGCCAGTGGCCCCGGCACACCAGCAGCCGCTGATGGTGGACAGCGAGAACGTCCCGCTCGACCTCGAGGCTTTCGGAGACGGTGGTTGCCCCATTGGTCACTACGTGGTCAAGTATCGGGCGCTGGACGACGCCGAGTGGACGGTCCGTGTCCAAGGAGGGCAGCAAGGGCCATGTGGTGCACTGAATAACCTGGAGAGAGGACGCCGCTACAAGCTCCTCCTCGGTGCAGCCAACTCGGCTGGATACACCGAGCGGCTGTACGATATGCACGTGGCACCCGCCGCCAGCAAAGGTGCGTTAACTGCCGCAATGTCAGCTCAGTCAAGGATATAGTATATAATCAATGATTCATGAACGTATGAGTGACGGAGATGGCTTTCTATGTAGTTCGCAGCTCACATTAGTACTCTTTTGTAACCTTCGTCGTGCATGTAATATCGCGGCGCAGACGCCTTTCATGGCCTCCATTGCCCGAAGTATTCAATGCAATAAATAAATAAAAGAACGTCGCAACAAGACAACCTTACATGCAAGGTGAGTACCATCCTGAAATCTACAACTTCTGAATAATAATATAAAATACTACTACTACTATATTCTTAATAATATATTATAATTATGAAGAATAACGAGGCTATCATCGCGTGCTCGACGGCCCTGTCTCTGCAACTTTTACGCCTTCTACAGTTCTGCCTGCTGTTCCTTTGCGTCGTGAATGTGCTGCCTGCTTTGAATAACGCCTCACCTGCCGTGGTGGTGTAGTGGCTATGATGTTGCGAGATATCCCGAAGGCGCAGATCGATGGGCCGGGGCGGCCGCATTTCCGATGGGGGCGCAATATGCAACAAACGCCTTTGTTCGGTGCACTAAGTGTACGTTAAGAATTCCGGGTGGTCGAACTCAATCGGGAGTACCCCACTACGGTGTGCCTCATAGTCACATAGGGTTTTAGGCACGTAAAACTGCAGGATTCAATTTAATTCAAATGACGCATTTCCAGCTCCTTCTTTATAATGGGGTGTGGTTATAGAAAAAAAAAGGCAATCTGCGGCTCCTGTTGTGCTGTACGCAGCTCCGAATTGATGAGGTTGTTGCATTGTGGCTAAAAGTGTATGCAATGCTCAACTGATGCCAATTAACCAAAAAACAAAATTTCGTTGTGCGACCGGCGTTGATAGAAAAAACATTCGCATATCCGATAGTGTAATACTGGCAGTGGCAGCAGGTGGCAAGTACTATATTTAGATGTTTATCCTACCTCACCGACAGCTGTCACGTGTTTAGTTGCGTTGCTGTACGAACACACTATTATACCGGGCTATAGATGTTCAACACACCATACAGAACGCATCTTATCGCGCAGCCTGAAGCGGCATGCGTCAACCGTGTTCCTCATCATTATCATCATCAGCCAGCAACAGCAGCCTATATTTATGTCCACTGCAGGACGAAGACCTCACCCTGCAATCTCCAATTACCCCTATCTTGCGCTAGCTGATTCCAACTTGCGCCCTGCAAATTTCCTAACTTCATCACCCCACTAGTTTTCTGCCAGCCTCGACTGCGCTTCTCGTCTCTTGGTATCCATTCTGTAACTCTAATGGCCCACCTGTTATCCATCGTACGCATTACATGGCCTGCCCAGCTCCATTTTTTCCTCTGAATGTCAACTTGAATATCGGCCACCCCCTTTTACTCTCTGATCCATGTTACGCCACACTAAATAAATTACGGGAATGTGTTTCGCATGGCTGCCGCGTAAGCAGCCACGCCTTTTATCTAGCAAGAACGCTAGTAGACTTTTTAAGGCGCATTTAACATAACCGCGCTTCGACATCGAATTATTCTTGGGGAATTGAAGACCGAAAAGGCGAAAGTGGATTTGAGGCTGCTAATTCGCCTGGTTGATTTGGATTCGTATGAACAAAAAGAGAAAAAAATCTTCGCTGACACGAAACAAACATAAACGACTGCACGACACGAACGCCGTGTCGTACACTCGTTTTCTTTGTCCTTCGTCTTACGCTCAGTTTTCTTTGTTACCTGTGAACAAGATTACGCATCAGTCGACTGCAGACGAAAATTTCAGACACATGCACACAAACGGTTCCTTACTGCGATAGCAGTTAAACGCTGGAAGGCGGATATGGTATGTCCCCCCGTTCTTTCGGTCACGCCTTTGTTGTCAAGTGGTCGTTATCATGTTGTAGTCCGTATGCGGCCTCTTCATCCTCAGTTTAGCTTATAATGTAGAAAAATAAACCTAGCGCGCCGCTGCCAACACCACTCAGTGTGGAACTTCTCTCAAATCCAATGTGGAGCTTGGAGCCGGACTTGCTGTACCCATGCACTGAGCTATACTGCAGTATTCATAGTTTTGCGTGCCACGCTCGTGAGGAGAGCGGTCACGTCTCTTCGCGTACCTTACAGGGCACAGAAGGAGAAGCGGTAGTGTACGAAAACGTTCTCGCGCACGCCTCTGGGAAGTTGTTGTTGATAAAATGCAGCGTCTGCAGTGAGAACGATCTGCGGTCGCAGTAATGGAGTTCAGATGAGGATAACTGCGGCAGTGTGCTTTTTTGTTTCTTATTTTGTTGTTGGCGGAAGCTGCGTCGTCTTGCTAATATAGTAGTTAATGAATAGCTGTTAGCGTACTGACGCGGAAAGAAACAAAGTGAACTGACCCAAAAGAAAGTGAGCGAGGTTATTAGAGCATAATCTATTTCCGCTCAGTCAGTTACTCCTCGTCGTTCCTTTTGACTTTACAGACAACATTTCCATCAAAAGGAATAGGAAGTCAGTAAGGTTGCACTTTGTTGGGCTCATGAGTTGTACTATATTCTATTTCTACTGCATTAATGCTTTCAATCTTCACGTAAACATGTTTATCTGAACCTAAATTTTTGTCACCAAATGTTTTCTGCGTTGTTGCGCTGTGAAAAGCAGTGAAACGCTGGTAAATATTATCGCCTAAGATAAAGATTATATCGTCTTGGGGAAGCTTTTCGTGCACATATGGCCCATCACTGTCCCAGACCAGTAATTTAAAGACAACATATGACTCTATTGTTAGCCTAACGCGCTGGTGACTCAGCGACGTTGCTGACGTTGTAGCATAGTTTTATTGCGATAGCAATTATTTGGACACTTCAACCGGATGTCTGCCGTCGCCGTCGTCATCGCCGTCGCCGTGAGGTTCCCTATAGAGAAAATCTTCGCCGCGCGCCGTATGCCCGAGCGGAAGCGTGCGCGGACGCGCGCTATCACGGAGAGCGAACGCGCTCAATCACCCACGCGCAAGCAAGGAAGCGGGAAACCAGCGCCGGAGGGAGCGCGGGGGGGGGGGGGGGGGGGAGGGCGCACTTCTACTCTGCCAACAACCGCGCTCGCCGTTCGCTCGCCCGCACAGTCTCGTATCTCCACACGGCTCTGACCTTTATGCGCCGTGCATTCGCCGCTCAGTTTCCGTTGAAGCGATAGACCGCACGTACCTTCGCCCGCTGCGCGGCGTATGCGCTCGCTGCCAGCGTTTTGACAGTCGTTGGCTGCAGTCATTCAGTGTGATCTATTCATGTTTGTTTGTGCGCGCTCACACCACGCATGTTCATTCAGTTAGTAATAGTCGGGCCCCATTTTCCAACGCACGCTACACATGCAATGCTGCCCAGATCGGCAGTGCAGCACTACAGGTGTGTCCCTTCTCACGCGCTGCCCACGGTAAGCGCTTCTCATCAACACCACCGTTTCACACGCGCCTTCTCGTGGTCATCCAGTCTTCTTCATGTCGGTCTACTTACGCCGCAGCACACCTGCTTACTTAATCAGCTCATGTTTACTACAATTCATATTGCTACCAAGGCCGCCCACCTTACTTCGTATGACATTGCTGTGTTGCTATCGCAGTCATTGCTTCGCCCTTAGGCGAAACTGTGACATTTTTTTTCATTCCATTTCATATATTTAGTCTCAAGGCAAAAGTATTACAGCGAAGAGGGAGGGGGTAAGGTAGAAAAGTACGCAAATATAAAAGAACAAAGGGAACACAACACAATACAGGCTACTAAAAATGAACTAACATTACATCACACAATCAGAAACAGCAGTCTTCAAGGCATTAGTTTCGGTTATAGATCCGACGGAGGCTGGAAGCTGGTTACAGTCCATGCGTTTTTTTTGTTTTTGTTTTTTTTTGAACAAAAGATTAAACTTTCACGTTTGTGTGTCTCTTGGGGGCACATCGACCATGAACGTAAAATTACATGCATTTTCATTCACAAATACATCAGTCGATGTTATAACTGCAGCTGCTTATCATACGTTTTGTTACAAATGCCCCTGCGATACGATCCACCAAGCAATTCTAACTTTAAGTGGACCACACGAAATCTGGAAAAATCATGACATGTCGCTCCTGCCTACCGCTGAATACGTTGTTTAATTGCGATAGCAATTATATGGACACTCAAAAGGAGATTTCTGCCGTCGGCGTCACCGTCGCCGTCGCCGTAGCCGTCGCCGTGAGGTTCCGTATGATGTCCATGGAGATGAAATCGTCGCCGCGCGCCGAACGCTGTATGTGCGAGTGAAAGGGCGCGAGGGGCGCGCGCTTTCACGGGGAGTGAACGCACGGCGGAGAACAAACGCGCGTTCTGCGCCGTGCTCGCTTAAGGGCTGCAGAAGTAGCGTCTCTTTCCTCCTTTACAATCACCATATATGTAGAGCAAACGCGCCTTCTTCCGACGCACGAGAGGCCGTGGGGGAGGGGGAGGGGGAGGGGGAGGGAAGGGAGGCGACGTTTAGCTGCGGCACCAAGTGCCTATTAGATGCGGCACCAAGTACCAAGAGGCTCCGGCAACAGTCACCAACGCCGCACGCATTTTGAGCGAACGCGGGCAAAACGCCGAAGGCGTCGACAATAGTTCTGCGTGTTGCCGGTGCTGCTGCATGTCCAAGTTTATACAGCTGATAAAGCTAATATCATTACTCCGTATAGCTCTCTACAAAATTTGCTATCGCAATTGATGCTTCGCCTTCAGGTGAAACTGCGACAACTTTTTAACCAACATATTATTGCGGAATGTTTGCTATAAAAACTAAATTAAGCATTCAACTATATACTTGGTTCTATTAAACCAGGAAAGAAACAATTTGATTGACTTTATAGGCACCATTAAATTATTTCCAATGCCGAATATATTCTTATAAAGACGACATTAGGCAAATAAATGCGCCATAAATACATTCAGATGCCTTCATAAGAATGTCTCATTATTACAATGTTTCCGAATCAGTTATTGAAGGGAGAACATGATATTAGTCGTTATGAAACGCGATTGATGCCGTGTAGAGTGGCTGCGTGTTGATCGTTCTGCGCTTGAAACACAGACATAAATCTCGTTAACCAGGACTAAAAGGGGCACTTATACAACAGGATGACTCACTAGAACACACAAAGGCTGATCCGGCAACAAATGTCGTCGTAAGGCTAATTATGCAACACATGCTAATCCTGGATACACTTATCAAACAATTGGAACTTCAACATGTTGTTATTACGCTTAGCAATTATTTTTTTACAGGGATAGCTGTAATGGGCTCATTCCCCTAGTCGTTTTATGCCCGCACGTGCCAGTGCTGTCTGTCACTGGTATCGCAAAGGGCTTTACTAGACCATATTTATTGACGAGAAATAGCATAACCCAGCTATAATTTGAGCGCCAGACCGGCAGATTGCCCCCTTGAAGGCTGTACTTCTGCCTAACTGTGGCTTCTTCACCACCGGAGGCAACACCTATAAAAATGAATACCGCTCGAACTGGGGGAATTGTGGGCGAAAACTGCAATTCTTGCCTTTTAACCACAGCGTATTTACGTATCTATAAATTGTTAATAAGTCCAGTCATTCGTCTTGAGATTTTCTTCATGATCGCGTCCGCTTATGTGACCTGTGCATTGGGTGCCCAATAAAGAACCCTAGGTGCTAAAAATTGATCCGGAATCCCCAACAATGGCATGCCTCATAATCATATATTGGTTTTTGTGAGCAAAACCCCCGAAAGAGAAAAACAACTTTTATATAAAACGGCAAGTTTCAGCGGAGTTTGTCTCCCCTCCCTTAGATGGCGGCCAGGAGCCCTGGGGTCCTAGCGGCATCTTCGGCTTGACTGATGACTTGTAGTTGGTCCTCGCTGTCTGAACTGAGCAGCGCGGTCTCCCACTTCTCCGCGTTCGTATACATGTTGTTTGGCTCCTCCACTACGCTGGGGCAAGCCCAGATTATGTGTCTGTGGCCCGCCTGCTGATTACAGCCTTTACATCTATCCGAGTAAAGTTCCACGGGTAACAATGATTATAAGCGATTGGGTTTGAGAAGGCGTTTGTTTGTAGCAGGCGCCATGCGGTGGCCTGCTGTTTATTTAATGAGAAGTGTGGTGGGGGGTAATGCTGCCTCCCTGATCTGTAATGTTTGGTGGTTTCATTATATTTGACCGTGTCTTCTCTCTCCGCACTCGGACCCCGCATTGTTCCTGCCCCTGCTCGGCTCGCTAACTCTCGAGCTAGGGTGTGTGCGATGTCGTTGCCCGGGAGGGAGGAGTGGGCGGGCGTCCACGTGACATGAACGTCACGCTCCCCGCGAAAGTTAGTCATGATCCTTAGCGCCTCGTTCGAGATCCTTTCCTTAGCGAAGTTATGAAGCATGGTTTTAGAGTCACTGATTACGGTGCTGGCCGTTGGGGAGGTGAGCGCCAGTGCTATGGCCTCTTCCTCCGCGATTTGTGAATTTCCTGTTTTAGTGGGGCCGCTGACAAGCGGGTGGCCCGCTTGGTTTGAGGCGACCACTGCCATGTGTCGACCGTCTGCATATTCTGCCGCGTCTATATAGACCATGTCCAGGTCGTTTTGAAATTTCTGATGCAGTGCTTTCGCTCTTGCATTCCTCCGCTCTCGGTGATGTTCGGGGTGCGTGTTTCTGGGTGACGGGGGTATGATGATCTCTGGAATCTCTGGTTTCTCTTGGGATGTCGTATTTATCCACGCTTTGCCCAGCGTACGTGATACCGAGCTTGTGGAGGATGTGTCTTCCCGTGTTGCTTCGCCTGAGTCTTTCTTATTGTGCGATTGTATGAGCCTCGATGAGGTCGTCTAGCGTATTGTGCATTTTTTTATTCATGTACCCTAAAGATCTTTCTACAGGCATTACATATGGGGGGTTGACAAAATAACCAATGAATGAACATTATACATAGCACCGAAAGTAAAAGGAATAAATTCTACACGGAATACAAGATACATGATCACAAATACAAGACGGAGATATACAAATACAAGATTGAAATATATAAATACAAGTTTGAATTACAAGCTAAACATATAGGTCGTGTGAAGGCTGTTATTTATCAGTGTGCATCCTGTACTTCAGTTTATTAATAAAAGCATCGTGATTATTATCGGAATCAATTTCAGCTGACAGTCTGTTTCAATGATTGATGGCAAGGAATAGTAGTGACTGATGCTTAAGTTTATTTCGAGTGAACTTTGGCTGCACTTTAAAAGAGTGATCTAATCGGGGAAAGACGCGAAGGGACGGTTTGATATGGGCTTCTGTGAATGCCGAGGGATTATGACTGTCCTGGATTATGAATGCCGAGGGAAGGACTGTCCTGGGCCACCTCGTTGACGCTTCCGGTGTCCGACCGGACCCAGCAAAGATACGCGCTGTCACGAACTTCCCCGTTCCACGGTCTGTCCATGACGTTCGTAGCTTCGTGGGGCTTTGTTCCTACTTTCGCCGTTTTGTGAAAAACTTTGCGGCGCTCGCACGTCCACTCACTGACCTACTCAAACAAGACGTCCCGTTTTGTTGGGGTCCTCTACAAGCTGACGCCTTCTCTGAGCTCATCGCCGCCCTGACGACTCCACCTATTCTTGCCCATTTTGACCCAGCTGCTCCCACGGAAGTGCGCACAGATGCTAGTGGTCACGGCATCGGTGCAGTTTTAGCCCAAAACCAACAAGGCGTTGACCGTGTTATTGCGTACGCAAGTCGTCTCCTATCGAAATCAGAACGCAATTACTCTATTACGGAACGGGAATGTCTTGCCCTTGTCTGGGCGGTTTCGAAATTCCGTCCTTACTTGTATGGCCGCCCTTTCCGTGTTGTCACCGATCATCACGCTCTCTGTTGGCTTTCTTCACTGAAGGACCCTACTGGACGACTGGTCGTTGGGCGCTGCGCCTTCAGGAGTACTCTTACTCAGTTACCTACAAGTCTGGCCGCCTCCATTTCGACGCGGACTGCTTGTCCCGCTACCCTGTTGACCAACCAGAGGGACCGGACATCGAACCTAACCCCTGCGTTATGTCTATGTCTCAGTTTCTCCAGATTGGTGACGAACAACGCCGTGATGATGCTTTGCGATCGCTCATTGATCGGCTGGAATCCGCACCTAACGACGCCTCACTGCGCATGTTCGCCCTCGTGAATGGCACACTTTACCGTCGTAACTTCCAATCAGATGGCCCTGAGCTGCTTCTCGTTGTGCCTAAACAGCTGCGTTCAACGGTACTGCGTGAGCTTCACGACGAACCAACTGCTGGTCACCTTGGTGTGTCCCGCACGTACGATCGTGTCCGGCGCCGCTTCTTTTGGCGCGGTCTCGCCCGGTCTGTTCGACGTTACGTGACCTCCTGCGACAAATGCCAACGTCGGAAACGTCCTGCCGCACCCTCGGCTGGACTGCTTCAGCCGCTCTCCATCCCGACCGAACCATTCTTCCGGGTTGGTTTGGACCTTCTCGGTCCTTTTCCTGAGTCACGATCCGGCAACAAGTGGGTCGCCGTTGCTATCGATTATGCGACCAGGTATGCAATCACTCGAGCGCTCCCCACCAGCACTGCTACTGACGTTGCCGATTTCTTGCTCCACGATGTTATTCTGCACCATGGCGCCCCTAGCCAATTGCTCACAGATCGAGGCCGCGCATTCTTATCACGAGTAATCGACGATCTCTTGCGCTCCTCCTCAACGCAGCACAAGTTGACCACTGCCTACCATCCCCAAACAAATGGCCTCACCGAGAGACTAAATCGCACCCTCACGGACATGCTCTCAATGTATGTTTCATCTGACCACCGTGACTGGGACCTGGCGTTACCTTACGTGACTTTCGCGTACAATTCCTCGCGTCACGATACCGCCGGTTATTCACCCTTTTATATGCTCTTTGGCCGTGAACCACCGTTACCGATGGACACCATACTACCGGCTGCTGCCACGCCGCCTAGCGAATATGCACGTGATGCCATCGCTCGTGCCGATCACGCTCGTCAGATCGCCCGCTCTAGGCTGTTGGCCTCGCAAGCGACCCAGAAGCGCCTCTATGACAGCCGGCATCGCGACGTTCGCTTCTCACCCGGTGCCTTAGTTCTCCTGTGGTGTCCATTCCGCCGTGTTGGCTTATCCGAAAAGTTGCTATCTCGATACACGGGTCCTTACCGAATCGTCCGCCAAGTCACGGACGTCACCTACGAGATTGTTCCCGTCTCTCCGACTTTACCGCCGGCGATCGCTCCCAGTGACATAGTTCACGTTAGCAGACTGAAAGCCTACCGCCTTCCTCCTAACGACAATGTGTGAAGTGCGCCGAGACGGCGCTTGCACCGCCGGGGGTAATGCTACGACGACGAAGAAGACGGTTCTCTCTGGTGCTGGTGGCTGTCCACCATCTTGGCTACTGTGTCTCTCTTATACTGTAAATACAGTGTAAATAGTCCCGCCTTGTGCCGTTTTACGTAACAATATAGTCGGTGAAAGCGAAATAGCAGTGTAACAAGTCTTTTTTGTTTTTGAGCATGCATAAATTTAGAGATAATTTCATATCAATTACGTTGTAGTAACGAGAATATTTTTTCATGACAATTAGCAGGCCTTATTCTGTAGTGATTCGAGTTTGTTGTTGAAGTATTCTTGATCAGGATTCCAAATGATGACGGCATAATCCAGTTGCGGTCTAACTAAAGTAATGTATTCTAAAAGCTTGGTCACGTCGTTTGCGGAGTACAGGTGGCGCCTGACAAAGCCGAGGATTTTGGACGCTTTGCTACTTATGTAATCGATGGGCTAGTGCCACGTCAGGTCTGAAGAAATGTGAACGCCTAAATATTTCACTGTGGACACTTTTTCAATGGCCGCGTTATTAACAGTGTAAAAGCAGGTATGGGGTACAATCGTCGTGGTAAATGGCATGGCTTTTGTTTTGGAGATGTTTATCCCCATCTGCCATCTTTCGCACCACTTAGCAATTTCATCAAGATCCGACTGCAGCAAATTAGTGTCATCAGAATGATTATTCTTTGTGTAAATAACACAGTCGTCAGCAAATAATCGGACAGTGGAAGTAAGGTTATTGCTTAAATCGCTAATCTAGATAAGGAACAATGCTGGTCCAAACACCGACCTCTGTGGCACACCAGAATTTACAGGTATTAGTGTGGAGCAATATTCATTTGCAGAATAAACAGCTGTCGGATACCTAGAAAACTGAGGATCCAGTTCATCACATTCCCGGGGTGCTATAACGTAAAATGACTCCAAACTGTTTTGATTCCAATTTCTGCAATCAGCCTCCACGATTGGTCAAAATATTTTCGGGCCACTCCCAACATCGCTTGTCATGTGACGTGACGAAAACCGCGATAGCTCCCCATTTGATATAACGTGCACAAACTGATTATGCATGATTAAACCGCCCAAAAGAAAAAAATTATCATTCCTGATTCGACACCTTTTCACCATTAGCCCTCTGCTATTGGTCGAATGTTTTCTGGCTACGCCCACTTCGCCTGTCTGCCACGCGACCTCACAAAACCGCAAGAACTCACACGTCAAAGGGACGTGTACGCAAAAAGAACGCATTATTATGTTGAACAAAACTGAAAAATTTTCTAGATAGCCACAGACTGCCCCGTATCGAAAGCAATAGAAGATGGCTGCCCGTCGATCCCTCAGGTCCTCACTACTCGCACCTGCTGGTGAGCATGTATTTATTTGCGCATAGTAAGCCTTTTTGCGTGGCAGTAAAACGTTATCGAGCCCTTTCGGCATGCATACGACATCGCTCTGCCAACGCTTCCTTGCTGAGGATCCGTTTTAGCGGCATTCTTATCCTTCCGCTGCACGCCGCCGCGATTTTCGAGCAGCCACCGCAAGCTAAGTAAGGCGAAGCGGACCAATCGGAGAAGCCGGCACCGCCCTCTTCATGCGGTAATCTATTTTCACTGTGCTGGCTTGGCCCTATCGAAACCCTCTCCACCAGAGCGTGCTCCTCGCCTCTAGACAGACAATTAGATAAGAAAAACCGCTGAGTGTAGACAATGTTATTGGTTTTGAAAGCGAGCAAAGGTGACCTCCGATAAACGAAGAGAGTGTTGGATTGGGTTGTTCAGACAACGCCATGGGTCACCGCCCGATGCTTGCATCGGTGGTTACGTAAATTTGACGTCAGGAGTTTGTAATCAAAACAGTTTGGAATCATTTTACGTTACAGCGCCCCTGCTTCTATTAAGGTTACCCAATTATAAGACGATTGATGAGCCACCTTATCAAACGTTTTTGAGAAGTCGTTGAATACAGTGTCTATTCTAATTAGGTTGTGTAAAACGTCGTGAAGATCAGCCATCAGTTAAAAAAAACTGTGATTCTAATGAACGTCCACGCAAGAACCCGTGCTAGAAGTTGTGCTGATCTAAGTACTCTATTATTGCAGATGAAATTATCTGTTCAAGCATTTTACAGGGTATGCTTGTTAACGAGAAAGGTCTATAATTTATGAGGGCAGAATGGCATCCAGATTTAAATATAGGTATAACACGATAAATTTTTCATGCATCAGGCTCGCAACGTGTGCCAATATACTGCTGAAATAATGCAGTGAAAATGCGGGCTATTGTTGATTTAGTTCGTTTGAGCAGTTTGGGGAAAATACCGTCAGGACCAGGACTTGAATAATTTAGCAAACGATCATGAGCTTCTTCTATTCCTTCTTGAGTAACCAGAATGTCGTCCATGGTGGCAATTATAGAACCAGCATGCGCACTTGGGGGGGATTGGGATTTTGTCGGTAAACACTGAGCTAAAAGATAGATTAAATTCTGTGGCGACCTGTTTGGGCAAAAGGATCTCACTAATATTTACAATAGATATAAGACTAGCTGTCGAGGCCTTAGGATGAATTACTTTCCAGAATTTTTGAGAGTTGGTTCTCAGTAACGTTGAAGTATTGTGGTTAGAGAATTTACCTTTAGCTGTTTCAATTTCCGCTTGACATAGTTTTGATTGTTCGCCGTAACGTTTCCAATCATCCTCGGAGGCCGATCGTTTTGCCTTAGCGCAAAGGCGCTTCTTTTTGCTGGTGCATCGCTTTACGTGTCTTGTAAACCACATGTTTTGAGACGGCATCATGAGCGTGAGTTTTGGAATGTTTCTTTTTTTAGCTGAGTCAGTTTGGCGCTAAGTAGAGTCCAGTTATCATTCGTACAGCGGCTTGATACAGATTCCAAAAACTGCTCACAAAATAATAACAATTCACTGACACTCACAATAATTCACTCACAATAATGACAATTCCTACGGCTTCGAACTACTAGTTAGACGTGGTGATCGGTAGGCCGAGGGCTTGTTTATATGCCTTTTTGATGATGCATTCTATGTTTTGTTCTCCCGCTCGTGTAACTTGAGGTATGGGGTTACATACACTATGCGGCTGACGATGAAGGCTTGAATGAGCCGTACTAGTTTGTGTTCTTCATGTAGTTCCTGGCAACTCTTCGAATCAACCTGATGGTTTGCAGAATTTTTTAATGTGACCAGCTTATCGCTTTATAAAATACGATAACACTGTCGCGATATTTAGTTATTTATTGAAAGCTATTTTCTAATATGAGAGCGCACAAGAATAGACGAAAGCGAAAAGTGCACAGTCCCTTCGCAAACTCAGAATTCCGTGCACATGATTAGTTACAATATAGCCACTGAGGTTGAGGTTTGTCGAACCGTTAAGCTGACTTCTACGCACCACGCAACTGCGCATAAGTTTCCAGAAATTTTATTTTAACCTGTTCATTTGCACGAGGTTTAGGCAAACTACGTGTAACTGTTCCACCGTTTACGAGGTTTTTTCAAAAGTCCTATGGGCAATTTAGCGCTAGTCACAAAATAAGCGATATGCACAGAAGTCCTGCTTATAATTTCCTTTGCCGGTAAAGCCGCCTCCCCACTGTAATGGCGATAGGTGTTGTGGGTATGAGATAAATAAATAAAGGTTTCACGTTCGCATAAATACACCAATTCTGTCCGCATTAGATGACTTAGTAGGTGCGGTGTGCAGAAGCGTGATGTTTTTGTAGCGTTAGCTACACTGGCCTAGCCAAGCCCGTTTCGCGCGGCACATCAAGAGCCGTGCTGCGCATGCGCAAGGATCAGTGATGTCACACGGCTTGCGCACCGGAGCTACCGGAGCCGGCACCTCTCGCGCACTCCGCCGCCGCCGCGCGCGGATCACCGCCGCCGGTCTGCGCATTCCAGAGGAGTGACGTCGTAGCCGTGGTAGACGCACTGGCGCCGGCGCGCGCTCGCTGTGCAGTCACCGTCTGACACTGCGCTGGAGCCACTGCGCTTCTGACTGGCGTTTGCCTGTGTGGTATAGCCATGGAGAAGGAGAGCGCAAATGCTGCTCAACAGCGCAGAAGAACGGAGAAGCTTGACTCATAAGAATAATCTTATCTTAAGAATAATCTTAAGAATAAGCTAAGAATAATCAGCTGAACGTTTCCTAACGCTACGTATATCCTGGCATAGCCGAGCTAAGCCACTGCAACTTTTCTTTATCGAGGAGTTATTACAACTGTAAATTTTATGTTTCACCTTTTTCAATTCTTGCGATTTTTAAGAAGTGTCGTAAATGAACTGCGGACTTGAATCAATAATCAACCGCTTGCGGTTCGTAGATTTCTTTATTTAGTCTGCAACAAACCTCATGAAATTTGGTCTGATTCCATTCCCGTACCCTTACCTGGGCGCATGAAGTATCTATTCGGTGGCTTCGGGCTCGAGTGACATGACATGGGCTTGGGGATCGACAAATGTTGACCAAGGAACGCGGCCCAAGTATTCGGTTGCTATGGCAACGTGGGATGCACAACACCTGCTTTGGCTCTGACCTGGAATGCAGGCAATCAGACGTAAACTTATAAGAAAGGATGGACAGAAGCCATCTGTACCTGAAATTTGCACCAATTTGGTGACAAACCCCACGTTTTATTGCGATAGCAATTATATGGACACTCCAAAGCGGATTTCGGCCGTCCGCGTCGTCATCGCCATCGCCGTCACCGTGAGGTTCCGTATGACGTCAACGGCGATGAAATCGTCGCCACGCTCCGGACGCTGTATGTGCGAGTGAAAGGGCGCGAACGACGCACGATTTCACGTGGAGCGAACGCACGTCGGAGAGCAAACGCGCGTTCTGCGCCGTGCTCCCTGAAGGCTGCAGAATCAAGCGTCTCTTTCCTCCTTTACAATCACCATATATGGAGAGCAAACGCGACTTCTTCCATCGCGCGAAAGGCCGTGGGGGGACGGGAGTGAGGTAGAGGAGGCAACGTTTAGCTGCAGCACCAAATGCGTATTTATATAAAAACATTGCGAGGCGATAAGGTGGGTAAGATTTCCGACGCTGCTCGACGAGTGTCCCATTCTGATCTCGTCGAAAACCTCCGAGCCGCACCCAGAGGCACCGGCAACAGTCACCAACGCCGCACGCGTTCGGTGCGAACGCGGGCAAAAGGCCGATGACGTCGGCAACAGTTCTGCACGTTGCTGGTGCTGTTGCATGTCCAAGTTTACACAGCTGATAAAACTACTATCCTTTCCTATATAGCTCTCTACTAATTTGCTATCGCAATTGATGCTTCACCTTTCGGGTGAAACTGCGACATTTTTTTCAGAAACGTTGCTGCATTACTGCACAATGCAGAGATAACAGCTTTTCTTCAATTTCCTTTATTCGTCATATGTCTTGGGACAAATACTCCAGGAAAAACAAGTTTGGTGCAGTGGAAGCCACGAATAATGATTTATTCAGTTTCACGTACTCATCCAAAAGCTCATGAGGGTAATGCTCCTCTTAATTTACTCTCCATGTGGATGAAAACTGATCTGTAGAGCTTTGTTGAGGTCCAGGAAAAAAATAAAGTTCACAGGTGAGGCATCGCCCATTGCCGAATCCTCCGGACTTGTCATTGTTTATGTCGCCCGCCAACGCCATTACATTATGCCGCACCGGCAAGTCTATGTTTCCCCCAGTCCTTCTTCGTGAACGGCCAACTAACGTTTGCAGTGAAGCAGAAACAATACACATAAGTTCTCACTGCGCTTTCAAAGAGTTACAGGCACTTTGCGTCTTATATCGTCTTCCTACCTTAATGGTAATCAACCATGCGTGCATATTCTTTCGTTACACTCTTTCTTTTGAAGAAAGTAATATGACAGAATTTAAGTTTGCGCATGATGGCATGCATACGATTTTAGCCTTGAGCGAACAAGAGACACAGGGTCAGTGTAGACAGACAGTAGGTGATGCGATCACTTCCAACAATCGTTTATTTTCACAAGCATCACGCTTCAATATAGGAGACAATCAACCAGCTTGCGCCAGCGCATTCCTACAATTTCACAAACAATGACATGAAGCATAAAGTATATAAAAAACGCTTCGTCTACGTCTATCAACACTGCCCCTGTGTATTTTGTGCGCTACAGGCTACAGAACGAAAGCGATGTTGCGCTAATACACGTATGTCGTTTGCCACCTGAAAGTACCCAAAGCGCGCCGGCAGAAAAGGTAAATGCACTCTAGATAGCTTGCGATGATTGTTTGGAGACAAGATAAGCACCAAACGGTGCAAATTTTTCTCGGCAAAAAATGTGATGCATGAAGCACTTTCCGCTCTCCCTCTTCTTTAACAGGCGTATCGGAAACTTCTACGAGTGCGGCATCTCAGCAAGAGATGCATCGCAAGCTGGCTGTGGTCACTTCAATTGTATGCTCCGTGGTGGTGCTCATTGTCATCATTGTGGCCGCCTGCGTAGAACTGGGGCGCAGGAGAAGAAGAGAGCGTGCTGAGGCTGCCGCCTCAGAAATATACGGTATGTTTTCCACTGCCCCCATTTTTTATTTCACTGATTGCCACGTGCTTCAACCTATCCCTACTTCAACACAAATTGTGGCAAAGGCTCACCACTTCCCTCACTCTTCTACTCAGCGCCATATATATATATATATATATATATATATATATATATGCAAAATTCGCGGCATATTTGTTTATTTATGCTTTAGCTGAGTAAACAAAGGAATTCATATGTTTCCGACACACATTAAGCATTGCTTACCCACAGTTATCTTCCTGCATGTTCCCAATTAATCAATAATCATAGGAACTAAACATGGCGAGCAGGCATTCATTGGCATTACGCGAGCACAGGGTGCATATGCAACAAGAGTTGCAACCAAGTTTTGGTTATAGTGCGTTTGATCGGCCTAACATATTTATGCTAGATAGGCTCGCCAGGTGGTGCCACTAAGACACCTTTCCTCCCGAAATGCAGCCGAACCGCGCCTTAAACCCCCTTCCAAGTGCGAGGAGGTTGCACTGGCCAGTTGGGACAAACAGAAGGAGCCGTTGCCGACACCCGCTCGCAACGGTGAAATACCACATCAGCAGCAGCAGCAGTTGCAGCAACAGCAGCTGTACGCACCCTGCCCGTACGGCACCTCGTCGGGACGACTGCGGCAGCACGTCACTGAAGGCACTCTAGGAAGGCGGCAGCACACTAGGGCTGAGATCGTCGAGGAATTCTACGATATGCCTTTGCCGCCGGTGAGTGAAGCAACGAATGCTTCTTTCAAACGGAAGCCCTTAAATCCTGGCTTGTTTTTTTCGCCGACTGTGCAATACACAGGAGTTCTGACGTAGTTCACGCAAGTGTAAGCGTGGCAGCTGGCTTGGCACAGTTGGTATTTCTTTGCGTAGAATATATTTTAGGGTGTGGAACCCTTATGTACACAGATAAACGCATCATCAAGTTTTTATATGGGAGAAAAATAAAAATAAAAAGACAAATGAAGAGAGTACGGCACAGAGTGGATGATGGGCTCGATTACTTGCAAAGGGTTTTTCTCTGCTAAGCTTGTTAAATTTTCGTTTTACTAGCTCTGAAATAAAGCAGGAACGTTTGAAGGTATGCGTTTCAATTGGACAATTCTTATGTTAGCGAGATCACGTCTTAAACACACGTGTTGATAGGATCGATGCTCACGGTAACAACGCACATCTTTAACATGAGCCATTTGCTCTGGTACTTATCCTTTAGCTTCACACATTCGTTAACTCATGGTGAATGTCTGATATGCGCAGCCCCGTGTTTTTTTATGCGCGAGAATAGTCAGAGTTGGACTTATCGTGGGCCTTGGAATCTAAACTGGGTGATCACGGGTAGTTTTGACTTTACGTTACAAATGCAGACCTATGGCTAAGGAATAATAGCTTCGGCCAGATGTTTTCCGAAGGAAAATGTATTCCTTTCGTTTGTGAGTCAACATAAATGAACCCTTCTTTTTTCCATGGCTTGTGTAGGCTCCAGTCATTTTACTACGTGCTTACTAAAACAGGGCATCTACGGTTATATTACAGCTCGCATATCGTTTTTAACCCTTTAGGCCCTGGCGTCCTATATAAAGGACACGAAAAGAAATTGTTCTTAATCGTTACGCATATGGTTAGCAAACTCAAAAAAGAA
Organism: Dermacentor silvarum; assembly: GCF_013339745.2. Taxonomy (NCBI): domain Eukaryota; kingdom Metazoa; phylum Arthropoda; class Arachnida; order Ixodida; family Ixodidae; genus Dermacentor; species Dermacentor silvarum. The sequence goes on along the minus strand of NW_023606636.1, from coordinate 18,106 downwards.
TTTAAGCTATTCTCCATACACCTCCGCCAGCATAGACGACAGTTTCTTCATCCTTGTCTTTCTCAGAAAGCCCGTGAGGTGAAATCAAAATGGCGGAAGGAAAGAAACACGACTGCAGCAGTTTCCGCGTCTTTTGATAATATTTTGCTCAATACCTATTGTCTCGGTAGCAATCATAATTTTGTGTGTTGTTTCTGATATGGTTAGGAGTGTATTTATATCGGGAACTTTTGCCTATTATTTGCGCATAGCCCGCAGCACGCCATGATCTGCGTGTCCTAAATATAGGACACCAGGGCTCAATGGTTGTCAAGGTCCCGGAATAAGCTGAATCTACAGTGAGGACGCTGTTGATTGTAACAGCTTCCGATTTCTTGTGTTATTATTCCCAAGGCAGTAAATCAGTCTGAACTTCTGCATTTAGTGGAAAGGGGACTCCTATAGTAATAAGTATGCGTATCAAGGACCCAAATATGTTTGCTGCACTATAGGAAGTGTGCGTGTTGGAGGAAGAAGACGATGACGATGAAAATCAGGATATACAGTTTGCTTTTGCAGGCTAGGGGAGCAGTATTGCTGCACAGTAGACGAAGAATTTGCCATATATGGCGAAAATACATCTGACAAAGTGACTATCAAGTGAATGGAGGCCATTCGAGTGCAATAATGAAGGAAGTGGGCGTGTTCGAGGTAGATGACGATGAAAACCAGGATACACATGTCCGGAACCGAGGGGTCGCAGCGGAGCGCCCGAACAAGAGGACCAGCGCAGCATGCTTTTAGAACAAACTAGCGCGTGCCATCCTAACGCATCGAGCACGCGCCGCCTAACTTTATTTTCGTCGTCTTTTGCAGCCGGCACCAAGGCGCCGGCCGAGGGCGCCGACCTTATAGCGTCGCCGCGTTGCGGCGTCGGTGGGCGCTACACACAGTTTGCTTTTGCAGGCTTGGGGAGCAGTAATTTCTGCACAATAGACGAAGCTTTGGCCATCTATGACGAAAATACATCCGATAAAGCGACTATCAAGTAGATGGAGGCCTTTCAAGTGCAATGATGAAGGACGTCTGCGTGTTGGAGGTAGCAGACGATGACGATGAAAAGTGGGATATAGTTTACTTTTGCAGGCTTGGCGAGCAGTAATTTCTGTACAGTAGAAGAATTGACTGTCTATGACGAAAACACATCCGACAAAGCGACTATCAAAGATAGAGGCCATTGAAGTGCAATGATGAGCCGTGTATAACCAGCGCGAAGAATATTTTTGATGCCTCTGATGCAAAAGAACCACTGTCAAATGACCATCATGCAAGTTTTTATACATTTGAATGAGTGATACAGCCGAGAATAATATGCAAAGTCGAAATACTTCATATTGCTCTTTACAACCACTAAGCCCTGGTGTCCTATATATAGGACATGACGCCATATCTTATGCTGATGTGGTACTCCGAATAAAATAAATATTTTTGAGCTTCTTAGGCCGTAGTAAATCAATACAAAACGAAGAAAAAATTTTGTGCGCGTTAAAAAAAATTCAGGGCTGAAAGGGTTAAAGTGGCCATAATGCATACAATTGACTTGATCTCCATTTGGATTTCAGTACGCCGTCCACCGACACTTCATCCGGCTGGAGTCTTTACCTGTTCATTGTCTCGACAAAGAGTCTCGCCTGTAACTAAAAACAACACACTGCTCAAAAAGGTACACAAAAGGTCTTACACATTAGAAAAAAAATATACTTCACTCAACGCTTATAAAAAGCACTCAAGTTATGCACACCCACCGCAAAACGCACTCTGCTTCATAACACTAAGAGCTTTGTTTTTTTTTATGCACAGCTTTGCAACATCCCATAATATGGGACTCGGATTAGATCAAATAACGCTTTGCGTATAAGCAGCCCATCAATTGATTTTTCTACGGCAGTATAGTAATTAGCAGTCACCAATCACAGCATTTAATTCATTTATTACCCAGAATGTGTTTCATGTCGCACAACGTTGACAGCTTTAAGGACGCTTGCGTCTGACAATGGTGAAAGCTCAAACTATGGTAAAGTATATTAAAGTCGTTCAATTATACTGCCCTTCGGCTTCTTAGTACATGATGCTGTAAAAATGCACTGAAGGGCACAAATTTTTTTATTGAGTTTGATTCTTTTCATGCCTGTTTCCCTTGCTTGCGAGGAGTTCCCTGCCCACGCAATAATGGCATCCCTTTCTTTTTCTTACTTTAATTTTGGCGGCTGAAGTATTTCACTATGACCAGTCTTTCAGCTCACATGACCAAAATGAAAAAGGAGGGGGACCATACGAGCCTGGGTACATGAACGGCCAGTTGTTAATTCATGTGATTCTACCCTTCCCGAGCAACATTGGGCATCTGATCCACCTGCGATGCCATGGTATAGACATTCCTTCCAGTAACGGACAACTCTATAATTATCTAAAGTTAGAAAGCACAGGCACCATGCTTTTGGTATTTGGTATAGATTTTCTGCTTTTTCGTAGTTTTCGATTCAAGCACGTGAGCTCACTGAAAGCGTGACTGTGCACGTTGCTCTTCGCATTCGCGAATATTTTGTATTGTGTTTCACTTACACGTAATTACCTTCTTGTTTCAGGGGTTTCGGTGCTAATAGTAACTAATTTGGCACGGTAGTAGTGACTCACGTGCATCTGCGTTAAACGTGCGCGACCAAGGACCACTCTGTGAATCCGTCTCTTCGAGGATTTTGAAACCACAGATTTCCTTCGACCGCCCACTGGTGAAGAGACTGGAAAACCAAAATACGTGCTTGTGTGTATGTGCAAAGTGTGTCTGTGTGTGCCAGAGCGACTAGAGCGTCTTTGACTTGCGTGCTGAAGAGCTAAACTGAACAAGATACGAAGAAAAAGAAGTGTGACGTTCGTTCTGCACCTTACACGTACGGCAGTGATCAAGCGAGACTCAAGACGTGAGCAGTGTTCCGAAGTGAACGCATCTTGGCTGTCGCCGTGCCTGCTCATAATGCAGCCCGCATTTTCAACAAGACGGTCGTCCATAGGTTCAAGCAGGAACACTCCGCAACACTTCATTGTGCGTAGACTTGATTGTGATACGACGAACGCTATCTGTGGCGCAGCGTAGTGTAGATAGCCGGTTGCCAGCGGCCTCAATTACTTTGGTCGCCCGGAAACCTGACTTTGTCAGTCACGAAGTGTGGCTTGGACATGTCTTGGACTCAACGTTTCGACTGTGGTTAATGCGTAAAAGATGCTGTTCGTAGGTGTCCACTATAATCAATCGCTTAAAAGCATGTTTTTTCAGGCGCATGAACAGCACCTACTCCCTGGAGCCATAATTATTGGGAAAAATTACTATAACAGAGACTGAATTTATTAACCGTCGGCGTCGTTGCCCTTCTCGTATAGTGTTGATTGTTTGTTATAAAGCACTCTGAAGAGAAGAAGTGGTAAAAGCTCATTTGTTCATGCACTACTTGCTTGAAGCAAACGCTCTCTCGTCGAATTAAAATGAAACCTGCGAGATAGTTCTAGTTTTAAACGCAACAGGCCCGTAATATGTAGATAATTGCTGTCAATGAGCTTCTCTTTGTTGCGCGAATCTTCATAAGTGTGCTTTGCCTACGTATAGTCGCCACATGAAATGGCGGCGTGCCGCGTCAAAACAAAACCTAGTGATCATGCCGTCTTGTTTGCCTGGTCTGATTGATGTGAATTGTGCTAACAACGTCTGCCGGATGCCGCTAATCTGAAGAAGCATACTTGGGATGAGGACGTGGCCCATTCATGAATACGCTGCCTGCACTGATGCCCTTATTGCGTGCTGCCCTACGAAGTCCTCGCTTAATCGATGGGTGTGGTATTAACACGAGGACAGCCACAGTACTCTACGCAGTGTAAAACGGAAACCTGCGTTATCACTGAGGCTCTCAAACGCCCACTGTGGTGCCTTCACTACATAAGAATCCCGAGAAACAAGGAGCTGCGCGCTAGGTAGTAGTGCATTCGCATAAAGCCTCAAAAATGTCTTAACTTAGTGGCGAAAAAATACCCCGTTAACGATGCACACAGGTGCAGGCGTGTAAGCGAAGTATGTCTCTCGCGCTTCTTTTTAATTCTAGTTACAGGCAGCAAATCTGCGTGACGCATTTTGGCATGTGTAAAGCTCTCTATGACTTCTTCTACAGCAAGTTAGTTGTACCTGTTTGCAGCAACTTAGAAATGTTTCCTTGGCAGTGCCACATCTCTTCATTATATACACCATGAGTTTAAAATTTAAGCAAAATGCTAGTAATGCCACATTGTGTACCCAAGGCCCGTCACCTTGGTACGTCCCCGAGCGCATGTTAACAACAGGATATTTCTTTGAGTATGCCCTCATGGCTGCAACGATAGTCATTTTGGCACAGCTTTTATTGCCGAGTTTCGACCCCAAGGTAGTCAAGCCTTGTCTCTTAATTAAAACAAAATGACATGTCAGGACGAGAATAGTTTGGAATCAAAACAAGCATTTCAAACTGCGCCGATATCGGGCCTTTATTAAAAAGTAAAAAATAGAGCGTCAGCCAGCTGCGCCATGTCAAGATCGTAAAAGCGTTAACGCTGCAAGCACCAAAGACAGTTTTAGAACATGGTTACGCGCTCAAACAAAGGCCTTACGTACGTAAGAAAAATAGTGCACTCCTCACTCCGCATGCTCTACGTTATTTGCCAAGAATAATGTGGTCAAGTACGTTTGGCAAATACCGCTGTCAAACAAGGTGGCGCCGTCGATCCCGCTACAGCGCGAATGTCATGATGGCAGCGATATCGCTGTTCATCGCGAATAAATGGTGATTTAAGGTTATGCTTCTTTTCAACTCACCCACATCGCAAGTTATACACAACAATCTGGTCAGTTTCTGAGATCGTTCGTCGATTCTGGTGTCGTTATAGGCCGAAGAGATAGGTCGGTACAGAACCGACCATGCTTGTTCAAATGGGTCGTATAGTTCTGAAAAGGTTTGCCACGAACCATTATGATGGAGCTACCTTCGATTATATTTTCTTTGTATTTCTATTTTCGTACGTTAAACTGAATGTCTTCAATCCGTGTACACTTTAACGCTAGGAAAAATGCTTGCGTTAAACGTACGTAAGGGCGCGTAACTTAAGGAAAAACTTTCTAATTGTTTAAAGGGTACCCGTAATGGTTCGCCCGGCGCTGGACCGCCCGAAATCAGCATTAAATTTTGTCCTTGGACGGAAAAGAATATCTCCATTGTTTCCGGAGGCTACAGCGAAACACTGAAGGCCCAGGGAGAATTGTGGCCATGGGTAATGCTCATTGAAGTCGATAACGCCAGCAACAAGACATTGTTTACAACGCCAGAAATTACACTCAGCCTATGAAGGCACGCCTGCATCATTTCTAGCAGCACTCCAAGACAGTGATGTTATCGGTTTAAGACATTTTGATGCCGATATAGTGAGCAATATGTGGTAACTTCAGCTCACGCATTCTTAGGTGTTAGCTATGAATTTGGTATATGCTGCACAGGTTGATTATTTTTTCAGTTATTGCACGATAACGCTTTTTGTAAAGTGCCGAGAACTTTTGGTGGTGTATGCACTTGGAAACTTGCAGAATGGGAGTACTCGGAACACGTAGGAGAGAGAACTAGTCCCCAAAGGTAAGTTAAAAAGCGGCGAATGGCCACTTCGCTCTGCTACGTTGATTTAAAATAGCATGGTGTGTACACCGTGAAGTTATAAGCTTATTTCTGTTATCTTCAATGACTGTAGTCTGTCTTCAGTACCGTCTGAATGGTCTTTCTCTCTATATATTAAGGGATCCTGAGAGACGCAACTTTTCAGTGATTGTATTCTGTAGAAAATGTTCTGTGACGGGTTTTTTTTTTCTGACTATTTTGCGAAATGCTGACAAAAGCATTCAAAGGGCGCTTCTACTGCGCACTGTGTTCAACATATAAATATTCGTTTGGAGTTTACATCAGCTTTTACTAACTTCTAGACGAGATATGGCACATGCGGTCCGGTCAAGAACTTCCAGCCTGCTATTCCGTTCAGACATGAATAATACAGAGAGATATCACCGCCAGCTTTGTGCAGGTGCGTTAGGGTTTAGACAAGCTTTCTGGACGCCTTTACCCATACAGATGCCAGTCAGCGAAAGCATGTCTAGCTGCTTGAGCCCACAGTGCCAAGGACGATGCCTGCGTAGAAATCAAGAACACGTGCGCACATCTATGACTTATGAATCAATTATGAATTACGAAACAATAGTGGAGACAATGAGGTGAAGGGTAACCGAGGGCGAAATTTCGAGAGGGGCAATCACCTCACCACATTGTTAAATATGGTGCACTAGCAAACGTGTTGCCATCCAGCGTGAACTTAGAGAATTGCTGGCCTTCCTAGGGACGTGAAGTGCATGTTGGGTATTTCAAAGAGTAGCTTTTGTGCTCAAGAAATTTGAATTTTGCGGATGAATTACTCCTGCTGATCCAATGAAAATATTAACAATTGGCACACGTATGCAAGAAGATAGCTTTGCGCTTGCAAGTGAGTGGCTTTTCTTTCTTGCACTATGCCTTTCAGCGCGTTAGTGTATTGTTATTCCAATGAACGTACTCTATGGTTGAAGTACTGGCGAAATTAAAAAAAAATCTTTTGCACAAAACAAAACTTGTTGACTATATGTCAATGAATTGATTATCACTGCATCAGTGGTTGTGCATCTTGACAAAACTTGTTGCAGCGATTGACCGGTAACCTCAAAAAGCTAAAGAATTCTGAAGCAGCCGGAGCTTGATATGGACGAGTAAGTGCAAGATACTTGAAGAAAAAACTACGCAAAAGAGACGAGGACGAAAAGAAGACAGGTACAACGGACGGGCGCAAAAGAATTAGACTGTACACATTTTACTCGATTGAAGGATTTCACTTTAATTTCGGTGGTGCAAAAAAATTTAGTGCCTATCACAGGGCCAACTGCTTCACGTCTTTCTTTATCTCTGGATACTCAGGCTGTTGAATTTGGCTTCATTTCATTGATACTTTATTGGTCTCATTGCTATAGGCCCGTTTTCAGCTAGGAAGCAAGTCTGTTTCGCGTTTAGTCAACGGCCCATCAAGAGTGCAGGTGGCGGTCCTCCCACGGAAATGGCCTGAGCACAGTGATACAAAAAAGGATGGGTGTTCGTTTACGTTTCACTATACTACGCGAAGAAGACGCCTCCCAACTGCTGCAGTGAGGGAAGAAACACGCCTTGTATGAGCACCCAGCTCCAAAAAGTATTATCGCCTGTAACCTGAACTGTAAGAAAGCTTATTTTCAACGTATATACACGTAGAAAAAATCTAAATCGACGAGTATAGAAGTGCAAAGAGATGTGATATCATTGCCTGGACGTAATAGCCGGGCCGAATTTCCCTCTTTGCGGTGAGTAGTCTACGCAAGCAAGCACATACGTACGTAATCGATTGTTCGTTATGACACAATTTGTGCTTACAAAACTGTGCGGGCCTCGCTGAGCGGCACACTATGCAAGCTTGTGCAATAATAACAACAGTACCAACAACAAGAAAAGGCGACCACAACGAAGTAACGTAGGGCTGAGGCGACACAAACGCAATACACAACAGCTGTTTCTGATACAATACTAGAATAACCCGCCAAAGGCAACAATAGAACAGGTCTGATAAATCAGGCAGAAACGCTCCAAGAACATGTTTTGTCAAATTCAACTTAGTCACACCTGCAATATGCTCCAATACACTGCAGGAAAAGGAGTAGAATGTTGTAGGCTGTAGGCGGATCTAGCCTTGCAACACATTCGGGCTATTGCTCCACCCGAGCGCTTCCTTTCAGAAAAGTTCGTCGCTGTTCAGAAGCGCAGCACGAGACCGGTGAGCCAGACGATGCACGTAGCGAAGCGGAACCGGACACAAGCCCGCAGCAGCGGGATGGTCCATTGGGAAATACACTTCGTTAGAACCCGCTTGGGTGATTGCGGGCGCGTTTCTGTTTAACCGAATAATGTTCGCAAAATTAGGCATCCCGTTGAAAAAGTAAATGCGGCTACAATATGAGGGAGTGGTTTGAATACGAGTTGCCTTCCGAAATCGTCACCTTCGTTCTGTTTATACACAGGTTCTGTTTGAGCGAGTTTCTTTAAACTGTAGTTGACTGTGTAAGTTACTGGGTAATGGCTGCGTTCGTGCAGCAGTCACTGCTGCTTCACACCTTCACTTCAGATTAATTTTGCACTTGAAGCATTACCTTTACTAATTTTTCCAACGCAGTAAACGTTGAGATAATATATTTGACAATAACGACAACCTTAAAGAATTTAATATATTCTGGGGTTTTACATACCGAAGTATGGGGCACATCCTAGCGCGGCATGCTGGAATAATTTTACCCGCCACCTGAGGGTCTCGGACTCATATCCAGTGTATAAAACAAGAGCGCTCTTCTACCGCCCCTTTCGAAATGTGGCCGCCATGACCTTGATTTAACCCGTGACCTTGTGCTCAGCCCCACAACCCCATAGCCACTGAGATACCGCAGAGGGTAAAACGACAAAATAGTCGCACGTAATTTAAGGCGATAAAGCAGAACAGAGAACAAGTAATTGCTCACTGAACAGAGAACGCAGTGGTTGTCTTGTAATTGGAGAAAGCATGGCTACATAATTATTTCATACTAGGATCGTCGCACTTGTCGTTATTCATTATCGTGGTTATTGTCGGTGTTCTCGAGAATGATATGAACGAGGGAGGGCAGGACAGGAATGTTAGGCAGGAGAAACAGTCGTTGGCTACGCTGCGCTGGAGGAAAATCGACATGAAGCAACGATGGTAATTCCTATAAAATATAGTAAATAAGATGAATCTCGCAGCAAAATGAGAAATGCATACGCTAGCGCACTCATATGTACGGTCATTGGGGAACATAGTGGGATAATGAAAGCGCTTCCCATTTGAGTACAGTGGGTGAAATTCGCGAGTCTGCATAGTCATTCTCTTCCCACGGAAAAGCAACTGGGAGCTCACTAGCATCAATTATATGCGTTTTCGTGATCAGTTCGCGAGGAAAACGGCTTCATTATGTTTTGATTACAGATATATTTCAGCCACATGTTTAAAATGTGTTCGGATGTTGTGCGGCATACCGTGATTGGAGAACAAAAAACAGTAGTGCCTGTAGCGAAGAGGGAGGCGCACAGATTGAGTTCGCGTGCATACATGTGACTGGGGCATAGGCCGCTGTCCAACAAATAAAGTAACGGACACGCGCGCCCCCAGGTGCCTGCAAGCCGGCTTTGCCGGCGAACGAAAGCGAGTGAGAGATTGGCGGTGGGACAAGCTTAATGGACTCGGCGGCACTGTCACACTGTCGAGGTGAAATTATTCACACAACCCACGCGATTCTTGAAGCGTTTGGTGGCTGCCTCACTAATGGAACTGGTGTCGTTTCCGTTTCTGCAGTCCCAGGAGGGAGCGTGTGTCTGTGCGTGTGCGTGCTTGCATGTGTGAGTGTGAGTGCATGTGAGTGCGAGTGTGCTTCTGTGTGCGGTTGTGTTCGTGCATGTGTGTGCGTGTGTGCGTCGCGCACAAATATCCACTTAAGCCATTTTGATGCAAGTACTGTTAGGGCACAGCCAGAGAAGCTGACGGGTATCCGCCAAAGCCGCAAAAGCCGGGACCTTAGCATGCGCCTTAAGGTATTCAGTTGTCGATTTACAGGCCCACGTGATCATGTAAGAAGGAAGTGGACAGATCAGTACGCGAGTCCTTCGCCGGAGAAGAAACTTGCCCTCAAAACGCTCTCTGTAGTTGGAAGAGGAGGAGGCTGGTGGGCACTTAGATAAATATGGCTATGAGTCATTGCGTCGAACATGTTTTAATATGGGCTCCGAAAATGTCCTTGAATTTAACTTACAGAACGCATTTACAAATCATCCAAGCTAGAAATGTTCAAAACCACAAACGCCATTTTAAGACAGTAGAGGGAGCTGACGTAGTTTAACGAATTGCTTTATTTTGTCACAATGTAGCGAATACGGTAAAGCCACCTACGTAAGTAGAAATTATGCCTGCACTTTTATCAGATGCTATCGAGCTTAATTGGGCGAGTGCTCCTGCTAGCGAAATGATAACTTTAACCAGACAAATGTAAAATAGAAATGTTTGCCCCAAATAAAGCAGTTTCTCCACCAAAAGAACGATACAGCAACTCTGCAAGTACTGTTTTGAGAGGCGCAGTAAAGACAAATTTTTAAACTAACGCGCAATAAATGACAAATGAAAAATAAAATATAAAGATAGAAGGAATTGAGAAAATAATTCAAGGGTCATGCGGAAGAACTGCAACAAGTTTCACAACCCATTCCCTCAGACGCGATCGTATTTCTTCCACGCTGTGCACTAGTATTTCACTAACGTCTCATGTCGGCGCTATTTTAAGAAAGTGTAACACTATGGTAGTAACATAGTGCACCATGTATCCCAATGATCTTGCCTCTACCTCACAAAGACATTGCCTCAGGGTGTTAGCTGTGACCAGCGCCTGCCTGTGTGGTGCTGCTCAGAGTGCGTCGAAACGCTTCTTCTCCGAAGATATGTTGCCGCCACCGTGACCCTGATCGCTTGTACTAGATCACTGGTATTGAGCCTTCTACCGCCATCTACCGTCCTCTGCCACCCTCATTCTTCCCTATGGTGTTCGTTTTGTATCTCCTTTTGGTCTGCAAGTGCGGAGAATGGAAGCACGCCTGTATTATCTAGCGAAATATTAGCTCATAGCTTCATTCTTCCTCGTCCCATGCGTCGAGCTCTTGGTTTATGGGGGCCTCTGTAAGATTTTCCGCGATCTGCATAGGAGGTGTAGATGTGTAGGGAAGAAACGTTTTTGCACATAAACAGCGATCAAGGGGTGCTCATTCTATTCTACCAGATGCTTTAGCCTTAAACCTAATAAACACCCATGGCTGCCTCTTCCGCATTTTTTCCTGTAGCGTCGATGACGCGCAAAGACATCGCGAAAAGCGGGACCATGGCACAGACTGGGCTTTCTTATGGGCTACTTGCCAATAACGCTTATTCTCTCTCTCGCTCTCGTTCCATCACCATGCCCTGGTAAAATACGAAAACCTTCAGAAGGGCTGCACATTATAGGTCGAGAGATTAGCAGATTATTCTTGCTAGGAGACAAAAAGATTAAGATATGGGCATGTGGTAGGCGCACGATGAACATAAAGGGATGCATAAGACGAACCAAATGCCTACACAACATTCTGATGCCTTGCTCTTTAGCAATAACTGAAATCATTTCTTTCTCAAAACTATCACCATACTAAGAGGTGGAATTGAGAAACGGATGGTTGATGCATTAAAATAATTTTATTGCGATAGCAATTATATGGACACTCAAAAGCAGATTTCTGCCGTCGGCGTCGCCGTCGCCGTGAGGTTCCGTATGACGTCAATGTAGATGAAATCGTCGCCGCGCGCCGAACGCTGTATGTGTGAGTGAAATGGCGCGAGGGACGCGCGCTTTCACGGGGAGTGAACGCACGGCGGAGAACAAACGCGCGTTCTGCGCTGTGCTCCTTTAAGGGCTGCAGAAGTAGGCGTCTCTTTCCTCCTCTACAATCACCATATATGTAGAGCAAACGTGCTTTCTTCCGACGCACGAAAGGCCGTGGGCGGGAGGGGAAGGGAAGGGAGGCGACGTTTAGCTGCGGCACCAAGTGCCTATTTATATCAGAGGCTCCGGCAACAGTCACCAACGCCGCACGCATTTTGAGCGAACGCGGGCAAAACGCCGACGGCGTCGACAACAGTTCTGCGTGTTGCCGGTGCTGCTGCATGTCCAAGTTTATACAGCTGATAAAGCTGCTATCATTATTCCGTATAGCTCTCTTCAAATTTGCTATCGCAATTGATGCTTCGCCTTTCAGGTGAAACTGCGACAACTTTTTTAAATTAGGGTGTACACAAGAAACAATTGAGCAATCAAGACTCTCTCTCTCTCTTTGATTAACAGCGTGCGTCCGTGTCTATGTCCCACTCTTTGGCACACAAACAGGAGTTAAAATTCCAATCTATTCCAATCTGATTTTGTTCCATTTGTGCCACTAGCGCTCCACAATTGGTCTAAATTGTTAAGACCACCTCCGCTTTCCCTTTCTGTGACGCGACGTCACCAAAACCGCGAAAACTCCCTTCCGATGTGACGTGTAAGCACTGATTATGCATTATTAGGCGGAACAAAAGCAAACAAAATCTTCCCGAAACAACGTCTTTTTCGCCATTAGCCCTGTGCTATTGGTCAAAATTTTTCGGGCTGCACCCGCTTCGCCTGTCTGTCAAGCGACATCACAAAATTGCTATAAATCACCAAGTCAGAGTGACGTGTGCGCACTAAATGTGCTTTAATACGCCTAACAACAGTGCATTTTGTTTTTCAGAATAGCCGGATATGGCCCCGGCACTAAAGGAATAAATGTTCTTTTCCTGCCTAACACTCTGGCACTGCTTACTCGAACTTACCGGGGTGACTGGATTTCAGAGCGAACAAAATAATAATAATAATAATAATAATAATAATAATAATAATAATAATAATAATAATAATAATAATAATGGGTGGAAGTATAACGTCGTCGAGCCCTTTTGGCAAGTATACGAAATCGCTCTGGCAAATTTTATTAAGTGCGAATGCAATTCTTAAGCGACCCCGAAAACTCCGCCGGCATCCGCGCTCCTCCTCCTCTCCCCTAGCAACGGCGCGAGGAGCGGAGAGGAGCGTCTGTAGCAACGGCGCAGCGACGTCACGCCCCACGTGACTGCGCGCGTTCCGCCCTCCGCTCCGTAGCTGCGCGCGCCCCGCGCCGGCTCCGCACCGCTCTCCGCGCCGTGACGTCACGGCGCGTTGTGCAGCTGGCGCCTCCGCGCCGTGGCTGCGCGCGCCGCGCCGGCTCCTCGCACCCTCTCCGCGCCGTGACGTCACGGCGCCATGCAGCTGGTGTGCCTCTCCCCCCGTTAGGTTTGCACTCACCCTCGGCCGCCGCCTCTCCCCTCGCGCTGACAGCTCCCTCCTCGCCCGGTAACAGCCCCTCGTGTGCGTACTCTCCCCACCGCTCACCCCCTCTCCAACCGCCTGGCGTGTTTCGCTCCGCCGTCACGTGTTGTGTGTGTGGCGCCGGCGCGTCAGTCGTGCTCTCTCGCTGCCGTCTCCTTCGCTCGGCTCTGCAGTTTAAAGCCCCTTGATGTTAGAAAGTGGCGACACTCTCCCCCACGCGCGCGCTTTCCTCCTCAATTCTCCTCGGATTTCTCCCCCTCACCGGGCCGGCGCGGCGCTGAACCCGCCAGTGGCTCGCTGCAGCCGCATTAGAATCAATGCACTCGCTTGTTTATTCGGCCCTTTGAAGCGTTGTATGGGAATTTATCCCTTGTGAAACTGTCCTGACGAAAGTACGTTTCCGATAGAACGTCGTGCCATTTTATTGCGATAGCAATTATATGGACAGTCAAAAGCAGATTTCTGTCGTCGGCGTCGCCGTCGCCGTCGCCGTCGCCGTGAGGTTCCGTATGACGTCATTTGGAGAAGAAATCGTCGCCGCGCGCCGAACGCTGTATGTGCGGGTGAAAGGGCGCGAGGGGCGCGTCTTTCACGGAGAGTGAACGCACGGCGGAGAACAAACGCGCGTTCTGCGCCGTGCTCGCTTAAGGGCTGCAGAAGTAGGCGTCTCTGTTCTCCTTCACAATCACCATGTATGTAGAGCAAAGGCGCCTTCTTCCGACGAGCGAGAGGCCGTGGGGGAGGGGGAGGGAAGGGAGGCGACGTTTAGGTGCGGCACGCAGTGCCTATTTATATCAGAGGCTCCGGCAACAGTCAGCAACGCCGCACGCATTTTGAGCGAACGCGGGCAAAACGCCGATGGCGTCGACAACAGTTCTGCGTGTTGCCGATGCGGCTGCATGTCCAAGTTTATACACCTGATAAAGCTACTATCATTACTCCGTATAGCTCTCTACAAATTTGCTATCGCAATTGATGCTTCGTCTTTCAGGTGAAACTGCGACAACTTTTTTTTAGGACGCTTCGATAAATACAAGTGAAAGCGCTCCGAAAAAATGAGTACCAAGCAGTGGCTGAGCTGTTTACCTCTACGTCGCCACTTGGGTTGTCCGTAACGCGGATATGTATTGGGTGCATACACGGTGTAAGAATAGTAAGAATATAAGCAGCGTAGAGTATAAACGAGAATTTGGTTCACTATCTTCGCTCTTAAAAGGCTCAGAGAAGGTAACCAAGAAGAAATGTGATAGTTTACTTAAAGTGAATTCGCCAAAATGAGTGGGCCAAAAGCCTTTGTACCAATGCCACTGTGCGAAATACGTGCTGTGTTTGCGAAACAGCCAACATAGAACTTTACACACGCGCCTGTATTCCGTCACTATGAAACGACGAGAAATTACATTCCATCACCTCTGGGAGTAACCTAAATATTTATCTAAAAAAAAAGGCTGATTGCTTACACGGCAACTGCTAAGACTGGCACTTGATAATTAACGTACAGACTTCAAGGTGTCAAGTTTATCAGAATTGAGGCAGATTATCAGAAGCGCGTCGCTTGTACTTAATGAGCATGCGCGAATAATACATAATACCACTTATCTACCTATATATTGCGGTTCATGCCTTCGCAACATAAAGTACATAAAGAAAAAAAATTAAAAGAAAAAAAGATTCAATATATAAGCACGCAATAAGAGTAAACTAGTTCCTTGGCTTCACAAGTATCAGGCGCAAGGATCACACGCACACACACACGCGCGCACATACATACATGCACACACATACACATACACGCACACAAGCACGCACATACACAAACACGCACACACACACGCACACAACTACAAAATATGAGTTACAGGCATTAACTCACAAATTACATACATTTTAAAACTAACGCACGCGCGAAAACACAAAAAGCTTTGTCACGGCTCGAAGAGTCAACGAAAATTTCAGCCGACTCACTTTAAAAAAAAAAAAACTATGCACAGTTATCGGTGCTCTGTATTAAACTGAACGAAGAGTCCGGCTATGCGAAGAGCATTAAAATCTCCATGCAACTTCATCCACAAATATGAGGAAAGCTGCAACATTCACCTCGCAAAGAACGGCGTGCTTAGAAGGGGCGAAATCCCTTCTCCCGATGTTATGGAGCCACTGCTTCCGACGCACGACATTCCGTTCACGTCGGGGGATATAAAATAAGGCTTTCCCTTTCTCTGGCCTGCTGCTGCATTGAAACGCGCAGCAGCAAGGCATTTTCACGGAGAACGAATCTCAGATTCCTACGAAAGGATGGAAAAACTTGGGAAACACACGTTCGGAGCGGCAGGGCGACCACCACTTGGACTGCTCATGGCGAGCGGGAGAAACTAAAAGCGCGCGACAGCAAGTTTCGCGCCGTTTTCGTGACGTCAGGGTCACCTGACGGGGTAGTCTCGAGCGCCGCAGCCATTCAGCGTGGCGGATGCGCTGCCTCCGCGAAAGAGGGGGAGAAAAAGAGGAGGTTGACCGCGCCGGCGAGGGTGTTGCGGCGTAGATCAAAGCGTGTCGCTACTTTCTAACATCAAGGGGTTTTACTGCAGTTTAGTCGCGCGCGCCCCCTCATAGCATCACCCCGTGCTTCGCACTTCCTCATACTCCCCTTCGGGGAAATGCGGGTTTTTTGCTGAAGTTCCGTCTTGGCGGCATTTTTAACTTTCCATTGCCCACCGCCACAATTTCTTTCCAGCCACCAAAAGCTAAGCAAGGGGAAGCGGGCCAATCGCGGGCACTGGCGTCATCATTCGATTATATACTTTCACTGAGCTAGCGCTGCCCCACCATAACCATCTCCTCTTCTGCGTGCTAATCGCCACGTGTTAGCCAATTAAATAAGAAAAGCCTGTCAATGTAGGCAATGCAATTCACTTTGAATACAAACAAAAGTGACCTGCTATAAACTGTCAGAGCGTTTAATTGGTCTGTTCAAATAACACTACGGGTCACCGCCCGATTTTTCTGCCGGCGGTTGCGTAAATTTGACGTCAAGAGATTGAAATAAAATCACAATGGAACACTTTTACTTTATACGAACCAAGGTCCGTGACACCTGACTCGTAACCTGATTATTCGACTACAGAAATGATGGCAAGGAAAAAGAACATAGTCAAGTAAAACAAAAACTGAAAAGACACGTTATCTGTACCATGGTACGAAAGATACACGCTGATTATGGAGTTAAATTGTACTACGCGAATTAGAATAAATTTTTAAACGCCGGCTTCATTATTCTGCGTATTTCAGTTATTGCATCTTTCTTTCGGTCTCATCTGCACATATGCCCTGACGCTGACTAATTTACTGCTCATCTTCAGTGGACAAATATGAATTACTAACTGAGCAACCACGATTCACAAATGCTCATGGGTGTAAACGCTCAGATTTCTGAAGAAACAGAAATGACTACTGGAGCTTTATGTGCCTTTCGTGAGCCCGCAAACTTATAAATTCTGGTAATCAAAAACAAATTCTATCGCTCATCGCATTCTTCATTTGTATACTGCTTGCCGACATTTCAGTTAATCCTGATTCACGTAAAAGAAACACATAGAGAACAGAGCGAGCAGGAATACCCAAGAGATCACGGGTGGATTCCTTTCCTTGAAGCAATAAGCCCTGAGAAGCAAAACAGTCGATAGTGTGCTCATTGCTGCCGCAAGGCCAATCAGATCCTCATTCCTTTGCTACTTCTCGCCCACGTGGTCCCGGGAGTCCAACTAATCTCAGCGCCAGTGCGCTCAGCAGCGAATTCCGCGGCTCTTCGCGCCTCCAAGATGTGGCTGGCTGAAGCGTCTGTGTATGATGGAAGAAGCGTCTCAAGGGCATTGGTATCAAGTTTGCCACCTCATTAATCTAAGAATTCTGTTTATCGGACAGACTTCCTGTGGTGTTCTTACCTTTGATGAAGATGTGTTGGACGTCAGATGCTGTTGATGAACAGGGAATTGCATTTTCCTTTCCAGAAAAGGTTGCATTAAGATGTCGTCAATTTAAAACTATAAGAAGCTTTTAGAAAGGTGAGCTTACTCGATTGCCGTTGATGAGCAATTATTTGCCTTCTCCCGAAAGTAATGATCTCTCAGATAACTGAATAGCTGATAACTGAGTTGCCGCATCGCCTGAACGCCAATGAGATTGCTCACCGCCGTGCGCGAGAACTCACACGCCGCGACGGGGGTGGGACCTCTGCGAGTTCTGAGACTACTGGCCATAGTGACCCTCTACTTACGTTCCATGAAATTACGGCACATTACAAAGGGGAGCGGTGACGTTTTCCACCTCCCCATTCCAAATTGAGTAGAGCACAGTCCCGTACGCTCAGGGTGTTTCAGACGGGTTCGTACTCATCCAGAGGCTTCCTGAGTAGACTACACACAGGGATAGATCCTCATTGTCCGGATTGCGGGGAAGAATTCTGTACTTTAGCCCATATGCCCTGGCAGTGAGTGCCCTGTGTTACATGACTTCAACAGCGAGAACTGGGAGAAGGCCATCACGAGCACTAAACAGGAAGACCAGTGCAAGGCTGTCCAGAGGGCCCGTGAGAGAGCAGAGAGGCATGGCCTCCCGGCTCCAACATGGGATTAGCCAACAGCTAGCCAGGGGCCTCTCTGGGGCTCCAATGGCTGGCTCCTCAGGACCTTAGTAAAGTTCCTTGTCCGTCCGTCCGTCCGTCCGTCTGTCTGTCTGTCTGTCTGTCTGTCTGTCTGTCTGTCTGTCTGTCTGTCTGTCTGTCTGTCTGTCTGTCTGTCTGTCTGTCTGTCTGTCTGTCTGTCTGTCTGTCTGTCTGTCTGTCTGTCTGTCTGTCTGTCTGTCTGTCTGTCTGTCTGTCTGTCTGTCTGTCTGTCTGTCTGTCTGTCTGTCTGTCTGTCTGTCTGTCTGTCTGTCTGTCTGTCTGTCTGTCTGTCTGTCTGTCTGTCTGTCTGTCTGTCTGTCTGTCTGTCTGTCTGTCTGTCTGTCTGTCTG